>NW_017306877.1:809983-820760 GCF_000935625.1 Nanorana parkeri | reverse complement strand
AAAATGTCCCTTGTTCCTCTCCCCAGTGCTCTCCGACGCTCCGGGATGGGGCCCTCGCCCTCCTCACACACAATGCGTGTCTATTGCTCCTCCATGTTAGGTGATGACGCCGGTGTGCGACCGCCGCCCGGTGGGAAGGGGTTCGGGGGAACCAGTCGCACAGCGTGGAGGAAAGCCCGCCGGAGCGAGGAGTAGGGCGCGCATTATCGAAGGATTGCGCCGACATAAAATCAGCAATTTCACAGCTAAATAATTTTCGCCAAAATACCGAATATTGCTATCGGCGACGTAGCAGACGGCGGATGGAACCACAGAGCGCGGCGGAGTGACGCGCAGAAACCTGACACTCCCGGTAGTGTCGAACACTAAAGATTCTTTGACCGCTGCGCCGCAGGTAACGATAACGAAGACCGCCCTCGCGGTCCACACGTCTCACTCTTTTTTTATGGACAGATTAATTGGCGACAGATTAATTTGAAATGCTAAACGCTGCGTCTCGTTCGTATCGCTGAGCGACGATTTATTAGCGAGTTGGCGATTGCCACCCTCCGGTTTGGTGCCAGCCCCTCACTGGTTTCTTATGTTGATGATGCTGGTTGCCTAGCAAGGAATCTGAAGTTGGTCTGAGCATCATTCGATGAGTTCATGGCGACGGATCTGATGGGTGGGGGGGTGTCACAGGAGAGGGTGATGGGGGAATCAGTCAATGAGGGATGCCAGCTGCGGACCTGGCACAGGCCGCGCCGCTCACAGTCAGCACAGGGGGCGCTCTAGGGCAGCGTGTGCTCCGCAGCGGGTGACCCCTTGTGCCCATCTCCGGACAGGCAGAGCCCCCCTGACATGGCATAGGGCCCCCCCCAGCTGGCACTTGTCACAACTTCCCTGCACAGAGGGGCATCTGGCAGGGCACAGGGACCGTACCCGGGATGCGGCTGCTCCAGCGAAACCCTCTGTGACATCCACCTGGCCGGGTACCACTGAGAGGGGAGGAGAGCCCCTGGCATCACCCTGAGGACGGAGCTGACAGCCAGGTGAGTCATGTGATTCTTGGACAGATCTGGGATTGCCCCATGTGATTCTTGGACAGATCTGGGATTGCCCCATGGGCTTGTAGCACAGATCTGGGATTGCCCAATGGGCTTGTTGTACAGATCTAGATTTGCCCCATGGGCTTGTTGCACAGATCTGGGATTGCCCAATGGGCTTGTTGTACAGATCTAGATTTGCCCCATGGGCTTGTTGCACAGATCTGGGATTGCCCAATGGGCTTGTTGTACAGATCTAGATTTGCCCCATGGGCTTGTTGCACAGATCTGGGATTGCCCCATGTGGCTGTTTGGACAGATCTGGGAATCCATGGGATTTGGAAGTTCATTTAGGGTCATTGCACGGATCTGGGGTTAGTCTATGGGACTGTTTCAAAGATCTGAGATTGTTACATTCGATCATTGTACAGATCTGATTTGGTTTGTCTCCAGATCTGCGATTGTTCCACAAATCTTTACACTGTTCCATGTGATCATCACACACATCTCAGAAATCGTTACACCAGATCATTGCACAGGTCCGGGATTGTACATTAGATATTGCACAGATCCGGGATTGTACATTAGATATTGCACAGATCCGGGATTGTACGTTAGATATTGCACAGATCCGGGATTGTACGTTAGATATTGCACAGATCCGGGATTGTACGTTAGATATTGCACAGATCCGGGATTGTACGTTAGATATTGCACAGATCCGGGATTGTACGTTAGATATTGCACAGATCCGGGATTGTACGTTAGATATTGCACAGATCCGGGATTGTACGTTAGATATTGCACAGATCCGGGATTGTACGTTAGATATTGCACAGATCCGGGATTGTACGTTAGATATTGCACAGATCCGGGATTGTACGTTAGATATTGCACAGATCCGGGATTGTACGTTAGATATTGCACAGATCCGGGATTGTACGTTAGATATTGCACAGATCCGGGATTGTACGTTAGATATTGCACAGATCCGGGATTGTACGTTAGATATTGCACAGATCCGGGATTGTACGTTAGATATTGCACAGATCCGGGATTGTACGTTAGATATTGCACAGATCCGGGATTGTACGTTAGATATTGCACAGATCCGGGATTGTACGTTAGATATTGCACAGATCCGGGATTGTACGTTAGATATTGCACAGATCCGGGATTGTACGTTAGATATTGCACAGATCCGGGATTGTACGTTAGATATTGCACAGATCCGGGATTGTACGTTAGATATTGCACAGATCCGGGATTGTACGTTAGATATTGCACAGATCCGGGATTGTACGTTAGATATTGCACAGATCCGGGATTGTACGTTAGATATTGCACAGATCCGGGATTGTACGTTAGATATTGCACAGATCCGGGATTGTACGTTAGATGTTGCACAGATCCGGGATTGCTACATCAGACTATCACACAGATCTGGGGGATTGTTTGTTGGGATTTCTAGTTCCCATTGAGTTCCCTGTAAGCAATGTTTCATCTTGCATTGATACTTGTGTGGAACCTGCTCACCCTCCCTGGTGTCTGGACGCTGCTCCGGGTGATCTGTGTCGTTTATTATAACTTTGTAACTGTAAATAAATGGAATGCTGGTCATACACATTGTTCCCTACAATCCCCGGGGGAACGATCAGACCCCGTGTGGGAGATCCTGCACTCAAGTGCAATGATTAGGGGGAGTCATGTGACCAGCACAGCTGTGCTTCCACCTGGAGGTCTGGGGAATGGCCTGTGAGGGGGTTATATTGAGGATTGGAAGTGGGAACCTCATATGTCACATGTGAACCCCCGCTGTTACCCATCTATATACCGTATACTCTCACCTCTATATGTCCCGGTATAACCTCGATGGCGGATACATGCCAGACTATCGGACAAACCTTCTCTACATGTACTGCTGCTACATGCTAAACACAGTACATGTATGTGTCTATACCTATGTTATCATGCAAAACACAGCACATGTATGTGTCATACATACATACACACATATATATATATGTATGTATGTATGTATATGTACACATACACGTATACATACATACATACATACATACATACATACATACATACATACATACATACATACATAGTACATACATACATCTTTTATATATACCTTTTAGACTTTTACTAAGTCTCTGTGATCTGCATTGTGTGGAAACTTTTTGTATGTAACCGAGTTCATTGCGCCTGCCAAAGGGACCCCTAAGGGCCCCCCTCGCACCTGCACATTCTGTTGCGGGATGTGTTGGGTTACGGGAGTTCCGAATTTTGAATGGGCTGCAATGAAAATATAACGGGATTCTAGAATCTTTTAAATACATTTCGGGGGGGAATTTATCAAACCCGGAGCAGTTGCCCACGGCAACCAACCAGCTTCTCTCTTCAGTTTTTTTTTTTCATTTAAGGATTGAAAATGAAAGAGAGAAGCCGATTGGTTGCCGTGCACGGCTGCTCCAGTGTTGATGAATTCCACCCCCGTTGTGACGTAAGATGCAGCGCAGTAGAGCTGCAGCTAACGATTTTATAATCGATTATGTCGATTATTTTTTGCAGCCCTACAGCGCAGGTTGTTTGTGCACCTGCTGTACTTGTGCATTGGGGTGCCGTGGTGAAAGACAAAGGTGCTCCGTGTTGGGCTTATGCACATTGTAACGCAGCTTTTACCGCAGCACATCAGCGCCATGAGGGGCTAAAGGACCCGAATACTGCAGGTCGGGAAACTGGTGAATGTCACAATGACGCAGACCCAAAGTTGCTGAAAAACTTTCAACAATGTTTTCATTTCATTATCTCCGTGCTCATTCACACCAGCGGGCACGTTGTGTACAGGCGCTGTGATGCATTGCAGTGCGTTCTTTTTTTTTTTTTAACTTAAACTTTATTTAAACGTCCTGATGAGGCCACACACTGGTCCTGCTGACTCGGCAGCAATTCTACCCCTGTATGGCCAGATGGCTGGTGTTCATGTGCTCTGTGTATTGCTCTTTTTTTTAACATATAGTACTTTATGAACCTTGTGTCATGCTTTTCCCCATCTCCGTGCTACTGCCCACCTCCAGCCTCTATCAGCTACTTCCTGTCTGCATGCTCTCTCTCTCAAGCGTCAGCTGCACATTATTGCTCTGGACTCGTGCCTGAGCATTGTGTGTCTACAGGGCCACTTGAATTCTTCCACCGGAAGCGCATGTGGCAGGGTGACCACACAGGAGCATAATTTGTATGACAGTTGTCACCCTATAACAGGAAGTGCCTGAACAAAGCTACTCGGTACCTCTTTCCGATGTCCCGCCCAGCTTACTTGCCAAGAGCTGGGTGGGACCAGTGACGTCGCAAGAGGGGTGCGACCCGCACCCGGGTGACACCATTGCAGGGGTGACACCAAAATGACTGAAAAGTCGTTTTGGTGTCACCCCCTCTAAAAAGTCAGGCACTCGGTCATGGACCGAGAGCCCAACAGTATCAGAAGAGAGGAGGGGACCCGGCGGCATACCTCATCCCGCCGGGTGAACACCCCCCTACTTTCTTTGCCGGCGTCCATCAGATGGCCGCGTATGTGCGATGACGTCACGTGTACTTGCAATGACGACACGGCGGGGTGACACCCGGCCTCGGGACGCCCTTGGGTGGGACGCCAGCCGGAGTGTTCTGTTCAGCAACCAGTGACATCAGTAATCTGGACCACCTGGAGTAACCCAGATTGCTAAGAGCTCTTAGCAGTCTGGGGCGCTCTGGCCGGAAAGGGGGGTGGCAGGCGTGACCCAATGAGATGCCACTTGAGGCAACTGTCTCTGACTTCCTCATTATGGGGACGGCCCTGGCTGTGATGCGTTGGGCTTTACCGTACATTGTGTTGGAGGGCCAGTGACGGTAAATGTCACCACTGATAGGGATTGGGCAGTTGCATTGCACCCCAAGGGTCATGAAGGGTGAACGGGCCCCCCGTGGAAGCTGCAGCTTTTTGAATGGCATTATCCTGGTAAAGCTTACGGGAGACTTTAGTGATTTGGGTTTCCATCTACTTTCAGGTCTATGTGAATCCCGGCCAGGCACGTTGTCTGTTATTTGCTCCCTTTTGGTTGGTTAGGTTCACCTTTTTGGAAGCATTTGGTAGGATCCGTTCCATACCTGTTGATCCGGCTGTAAATCCTGTGAGATGATGACTTCCTGCGCTCCCTGCCTCTGCTGCGCTCTTTATCAGTTTGGTTACTAACGATCCATTCCTTCCATAATAAAACATTCATAAATAAAAATCAAATGTACAATAGATATAAACAACACGATAAAACAAAATATAAATGAAAAAAACACAAAAAGATATAAAATGACAACATAATAATATAATAGATTTTTAGTAGTACTAGTATCGGTACCGGGGCCCATACTAGGCACTTGTGGGGGACCTCGGCAGCCTGCTGGGGACCTGCAGATAGCTATCCATGGCAGTGCCTGTCCGGTTCCTTATCACCTCCACCTCCTTCCCGACGTAAGTACAGCCATGAAAAGCCCCGGGTGGGGTCACACTGACGGGGAGGACTGGGCTGGTACGGCCGGACTGGACATGGCAGCATCGCTGGTCTGGACGTGGGGGAGGCCGGGTCCCGACATCGCCGGTGAGGTGGAGTGCCCGCAGAGCCACTGCAGATGTCCACGTCCCCCGGGTGAGATCGACACACACACACTGGTGAGAGGAATTCTGATTTGGGGACATGTATTCTCAGGACACGGGTTCAGCTTTGGGGACATGTATTCTCAGGACACGGGTTCGGCTTTCGGGACATGTATTCTCAGGACACGGGTTCGGCTTTCGGGACATGTATTCTCAGGACACGGGTTCGGCTTTCGGGACATGTATTCTCAGGACACGGGTTCGGCTTTCGGGACATGTATTCTCAGGACACGGGTTCGGCTTTCGGGACATGTATTCTCAGGACACGGGTTCGGCTTTCGGGACATGTATTCTCAGGACACGGGTTCGGCTTTCGGGACATGTATTCTCAGGACACGGGTTCGGCTTTCGGGACATGTATTCTCAGGACACGGGTTCGGCTTTCGGGACATGTATTCTCAGGACACGGGTTCGGCTTTCGGGACATGTATTCTCAGGACACGGGTTCGGCTTTCGGGACATGTATTCTCAGGACACGGGTTCGGCTTTCGGGACATGTATTCTCAGGACACGGGTTCGGCTTTCGGGACATGTATTCTCAGGACACGGGTTCGGCTTTCGGGACATGTATTCTCAGGACACGGGTTCGGCTTTCGGGACATGTATTCTCAGGACACGGGTTCGGCTTTCGGGACATGTATTCTCAGGACACGGGTTCGGCTTTCGGGACATGTATTCTCAGGACACGGGTTCGGCTTTCGGGACATGTATTCTCAGGACACGGGTTCGGCTTTCGGGACATGTATTCTCAGGACACGGGTTCGGCTTTCGGGACATGTATTCTCAGGACACGGGTTCGGCTTTCGGGACATGTATTCTCAGGACACGGGTTCGGCTTTCGGGACATGTATTCTCAGGACACGGGTTCGGCTTTCGGGACATGTATTCTCAGGACACGGGTTCGGCTTTCGGGACATGTATTCTCAGGACACGGGTTCGGCTTTCGGGACATGTATTCTCAGGACACGGGTTCGGCTTTCGGGACATGTATTCTCAGGACACGGGTTCGGCTTTCGGGACATGTATTCTCAGGACACGGGTTCGGCTTTCGGGACATGTATTCTCAGGACACGGGTTCGGCTTTCGGGACATGTATTCTCAGGACACGGGTTCGGCTTTCGGGACATGTATTCTCAGGACACGGGTTCGGCTTTCGGGACATGTATTCTCAGGACACGGGTTCGGCTTTCGGGACATGTATTCTCAGGACACGGGTTCGGCTTTCGGGACATGTATTCTCAGGACACGGGTTCGGCTTTCGGGACATGTATTCTCAGGACACGGGTTCGGCTTTCGGGACATGTATTCTCAGGACACGGGTTCGGCTTTCGGGACATGTATTCTCAGGACACGGGTTCGGCTTTCGGGACATGTATTCTCAGGACACGGGTTCGGCTTTCGGGACATGTATTCTCAGGACACGGGTTCGGCTTTCGGGACATGTATTCTCAGGACACGGGTTCGGCTTTCGGGACATGTATTCTCAGGACACGGGTTCGGCTTTCGGGACATGTATTCTCAGGACACGGGTTCGGCTTTCGGGACATGTATTCTCAGGACACGGGTTCGGCTTTCGGGACATGTATTCTCAGGACACGGGCTCGGCTTTGGGGACATGTGTTCAGTTCTGGTGAGAAACTGCCAGAAAATCATCAGTTTGTGTTTGTTTTAGAAAAAATGTCACATGTCCCTTTAAGAAAAAGTATCGGCAATTGGTATCGGCGAGTACATGAGGGACAGTACTTGTACTTGGTCTTAAAGTGGTATCGGGACATCCCTCATTTTTAGTGATTTGGGTTTACATGCACTTTAAACATCGGATTTACATACATTCTGGTTTTAAACTCCATCCAGCAGCATGTCCATGCATTGGATGCCAGTTAGTTTGCCCCCCCCTCCCCCCACACTGCTTCAGTGACTCAGCATGCTGGTTGTTTTTTGGTTAGTGCAATGCATCCGAGCTGCAGCACACCGCAATGCACTACCCTGGGTGGCAATCCCGAAAAAGCATGAGGCGCGGCTTTTGGCTGCAATTAGGCGCGCTGGCAGCCAGTGTGAAATAAATTGGCTGGCTTAATGCAACGCACTTTAACACGCCAGCAAGATACTGAAGCTCCGCCCCAGCTGGAGGTTCCTCCGTCCACACAGTGCAGCGTAGACGGAGGAATCTGGTGCACTTTTTCCATCTGAACACAGAAAGTCTGCAGACAATCTACAGGCGTGTGGCCAGCTTGGAGCAGTACGTTTGACGTTCACCAAACATCCACAAGTGGTTTATCAGTCCCTCTAAATTATGTATATATATATGTGTGTGTGTGTGTATATGTGTGTGTATATATATATACACACATTTATTTTATATAATTTATTTTTTTCCTCATGTATTTTATTTATTTATTTGATATTCGCTGGTGTAAAACTCTTGCCCCTTTTTCTACCAGACAACACCACAGAGTACAAGTGAAATACATTCAACCGTTGGCCCCAAAAAATCTCCGCCGTGTAACATACTCCGGCCGCGGGGCTGCGTCTCTCCGGATGCTTTTATTGAATTTGCCATGGAAAAGAAATTTGTAATTGGCTTTGCCTGAACATGTCAGGATTTAGGATTGCCAGCTCACCGTCTTACTGTCATAATAGGATTTCATTGATCCTTTGCACTTTACACTATTGTTATTGATCGGCGGCGGTTTTATGGGCGCGCGCAGTGAATTATGTTAATAACGGCGTTAAATATACTACCGAGCCGCAGCGCAGACCCTTTAGTGCATTGCCTGGAAGAGGCGGCCGGATTGCGGTGGATACAGTAAGTCGTAAACTTTATAGGGCAATACATCATGGGCGCTGAGAGGCCTTAAAGTGGACCTGTCATTATGGTCCTCTGGGACTAACCTTAAAAATAAATAAATGGGTGGATGAGGCCTCCGGGCGTTCCTAGATGCGCCAGTTGCAGTATCTGTGGCGGCAGAGCGGCGCGGGCGCCTTGTGAGTGAAAACTGAGGTGGGCTGTGGATGGTTATGGGCCCCTACAGTGGCACTGTGGTCAAGGCAAGACTGATGTAGGGCTCATTCACACTCATGGTCGCAGTAAAACGCACATTGTGTGATGACATATGCTGCGCTGCTCGCCATTCATTTGCATTGCCGCACCAACGCATTTATGCTACATACGCTGCGGGAGCATATTTGCGTGCTGCCAGCCTATTCAAGTAAATCGGGTTGCCCTAGTGCAGTATTCTCTAAGGCCTTGGTTCTCAACTGGTGGGTCACGACCCCATGTTCAGTGGGTCGCTGCATGCCTTCCACTTTTCTAGGTGAGAGGCTCCTCTGCCTCCCACTAACGCAGCACTTTCAGTTCTCGCACCTAGCAGCCATTCAGAATATGCTGACTGGTGCCGAGTGTTAGCTTGAGGTGGGATAGGATGGGGGTATGGCCATGAGCGAGCTCCATCCATACGTGCATTGCTTGCAGCTCCCTCATGTGTCCTGTAGAGGTGCCAGGACCAGAGTAACGCACTGTACCACGCAATCACACCTAGTACGTGTTCTGGTGCGGCAGGCATGTTGCGTTGCCATTCATTTGAATGGTACCCCAAACACACCTCCCACCCACAGTTCGATCGCCTGCAGTGGGACTTAGGTCGGGACATAATGGCCAAGGACAAATGTGGGTCCTGAGGTTACACGGGTTGAGAACCACTGATCTAAGGGATGTGCTTGTACACAATGCATGGGGGTGTATCTATAAATGTTTTCACCCAAGATTCACGCAACTTTCATCCAGGATTTACATCTAATTTAATTGGAAAAAAAATGTTTCAATCCTGGACCCGAGCTAGACTATGAAGCCAGCTCGCCTCATCTAGTTGCCTTCAGATTGCAGTGTGTGTGGCCAGCCTCATAGTTGGCAGCAGGTCAATCACCAGGTTGAAGGGTCGCCATTGTGGAATCTCATGCGTTGTCCCAGAGCGATAACTGGTTGCCATTAAAGTGATAGGATCGGTGGTTGTGTCTGTGTGTGAATGACAGGTGCTCTTTATTTGTCAGCCCTGCACCCACAAAAGCCGAGATTCCAGCTCTTGATGGGATCTGGGGAAGCTGCTGGATTCTTGGGGGGGGGTAGTGCGCTACGCTACTTCTTATGCATGCACGTCAATAAATAGACGTATTCTACCTGCTGTTGGAGCGCCGGCGTCCACATTCTTTTATATCACTTAACCTAGGTCTAGCCAAACTCCGGCCCTCCCAGCTGTGGTGAAATCCCATGATGCATCTCTCTCCGGGAGTCGTGGCTGTGAGAATCTTGCAATGCCTCGTGGGATTTGTAGTTCCACCACAGCTGGAGGGCCGGAGTTCGGCTACCCCCTGACTTATACGGTGACCATCCGCCGACTACCGCCGCACCCATGTCATTCTGATGGATGAGCGGTGATGAGTGCAACGGCTACATGGACTGTAACCTGATTGCTGGTGATCCATCGCCTGCTGCATGACGAAAGAAAATGTGCATTGTGGGTAAAAAAGGAATGGGATGCCATGAAGCAGCGTGATTGGGTCCCAAAAGGGCCGGTCCACCCAAAAATGATTGTTAACCATGGCTTGCATCAGCCCCTCCCCCTCCTGCAGGCCTGCGAATGCGAGCCTCCGTCTGCCCAAATCTGTGTTAGGCGCACCGTCCCTTTTAAATCTTGGAGATGCCTTGGATGTCTGACTCCTCCGACCAATGGGGAAGGGGGATGCATTATCAACACAGCCACCCCTGGCCCCCAGAGCTGACAATTCATACTCCCTTCCTCAACCACCGAGGAGCCTGGCAACCAAAAGTGATCCTTCCTCAGGGCATGCTGGCAGATAGCGGGTGTTATGACAGCCGCCACCGACACCCGCTACCGGCAATCTTACCCAGAGGAAGCGTCGCTCTTGGATACCAAACTCCTCAGTGATCTGAGGAAGGGGGGATAAATTGTCAGCTCTTGGGGCCAGAGGCTGCTCTGTTGACACAAAGGCATTGTTTTAAAGACTCGGGGATTAGAGGGATCTAAAGCTTAATCCCCCC
>NW_017306877.1:804976-809757 GCF_000935625.1 Nanorana parkeri | reverse complement strand
CCTGCTGAATGACAAAAGAAAATGTGCATTGTGGGTAAAAAAAGGAATGGGATGCCATAAAGCAGCGTGATTGGGTCCCAAAAGGGCCGATCCACCCAAAAATGATTGTTAACCATGGCTTGCATCAGCCCCTCCCCCTCCTGCAGGCCTGCGAATGCGAGCCTCCGTCTGCCCAAATCTGTGTTAGGCGCACCGTCCCCTTTTTTAAATCGGTAAACAAAGCCGCTAAACTCGGGGAGCCGGCCGGGAGGGATGTGATTTTTGTTGCATTGTTTAATATCTCCCTCTCTCCCCGTCGGCGTAACGAGCGGCGCGGTCTATCCGTTTGCCGGAGTGGCTCCGGCTAAATGAAATCAATGTCAGAAACTGTTTTTTATGTGTTTTTTTAAAATTAAAACCGGCGCAATCATCGCATTTCAAAGCGTTTCCGATCCCGCTCCTTCCTGACGGGGCTAAAAGTCGACTCGCTTTAATTAAACAAAAACACGCCGGCATTGTGAGCGCGAGAGAAAGTTTTTGCCGCTGCCCGTAAGTTCATAGCAACGGGCAACCGGGCAACTTTCCCCTCCGACTCCGAGGACCTATTAAAACGCCTCTTGGCTTTTTCGGCTGTTTTGTTTACGGAAACTCTTCGGGGAGTCCCCGCGCTTAATCCCACAGCCGGGAGCCGGCGCTGCGTCTCCGCGGTTGGAAGTGTTGCTATCGGATGGTTGACTCCTCAGGGGCTGAGGGAGGGGGGAGGAATTGTCAGCTCTTGGGGCCAGAGGTAGATGTGTTATCTCTTGTTACCTACATGCCTGCCCCGTGGAGGTGTCGCTATCGGATGGTTGACTCCTCAGGGGGCTGAGGGAGGGGGGATGAATTGTCCGCTCTTAAGGTCAGGGGAGAATATGGGAACATTTGCTACCTGTAAGCCTGCCAAGAGGAAGCGATGCTATTGGATGGCGGACTTCTCTGTGGCTGACGGATGGGGTATGAATTGTCAGCTCTTGGGTTCAGGCGTAGCTGTGTTTAATACTTGCTGTCTACAAGCCTGCCCTAAGGAAGCATCACTCTTAGATGGCAGACCCCCTCAGGCCGAAGGGGGGAGGAAGGGGGATGAATTGTCGGCTTTTGGGGGGCTAGGGGCAACTGGTAAACCCGCAAGCCTGCCCGAGGGAAGCATCGCTTTGGGATGGTGTACTTCTCAGAGGCTGAGAGGGAGGGGGAAGAATTGTTAGTTCTTGGGGCAAGGGCGGCCATGTTAATACATGCTACCTAAAAAAACGACATTATTGGATGTCTGACTCCTCAGCGGCTGGGGGAGGGGATTGTCAGCTCTTGGGGTCAGGGGAGAATATGTTAACGCCTGCAGCCTGCCCCGAGGAAGCGTCGCTGTTGGATGGCAGACTCCTTGGTGGGTTAGGAAGTCAGCTCTTGGAGTCAGGGGCGACTGTAGTTAACCCGCAAGCCTGTCCTGAGGAAGCAATGCTATTGGCTGGCAGGCTCCTTGGTGGCTGAGGGAGGGGGGATGAATTGTCAGCTCTTGGGTTTAGGGGTAGCTGTGTTAATACTTGCTTCCTTGGGGCAGGCTTGTAGATAGCATCACTCTTAGATGACAGACCCCTCAGGCTGCAGAGGAAGGAATTGTCAGCTCTTGGGGCAAGGGCGTCCATGTTAATACTTGCTACCTAAAAAACGACATTTAATAGATGGCAGACTCCTCGGTGGCTGGGGGAGGGCCGGGGGTGAATTGTCAGCTCTTGGGGGTCACTGGAGAATATGTTAACATCTGCGATCTGCATGCCTGCCCCGGGGGAAGCATCGCTGTTGGATGGCAGACTCCTTGGTGGAACGGGGAATGAATTGTCAGCTCTGCAGTCTGTAAGCCTTTCCTGACGAAGCAATGGTATTGGATGGCAGGCTCTTTGGTGGCAGAGGAAGGGGGGGGGATGAACTGTCAGCTCTTGGAGTCGGGGCGACTGTAGTTAACCTGCAAGCCTGTCCTGAGGAAGCAAGGCTATTGGATGGCAGGGTCCTTGGGGGCTGAGGGAGGGGGGGGGGGGTGAACTGTCAGCTCTTGGGGCCATAGGTGGCGTTAATGACACCCACTACCTACAAGCCTGCCCTAAGGGAGGGTCGCTCTTGGATGTCTGACTCCTCAGGCCACCAGGGGAAGGGGGATGTATTATCAACACAGCCGCCTCCGGCCCCCAGAGCTGACGATTCATCCTCCTTCCCTCAACCACTGAGGAGCCTGACAACCAAAAGTGATGCTTCCTCAGGGCATGCTGGCAGATAGCGGGTGTTATCACAGCCGCCACCGACACCCGCTACCAGCAATCTTACCCTTGTGCCCGGGCGGGGGGTGGGGTGTGGGGTCATGTCAGACCTATAAAGCGGACCTGTGCACGCATATTAAAGTGAACCTATCAGAAATGTGAACGGGGGGGCGCGACTGGCTCACCATTGTAGACCATCTTCTAAAAATGGTTTTCTATTGTGTGTCTCAATATAGAGAACAGTGCCAAGGCGGGGGAGGGAGGGGGGTCATGTCAGATTTATAAAGAGGACCTGTAGTCACATATTAAAGTGAACCTGTCGGCAGACAAATAGTGGGGATTGCCATTGCTGACCTGTTTCTGAAAGTGCCAATTGCCTGGCTGTTATACTGAGCCAATTCAATAGTGTTAGGATCTTCTGAAAATCCCAGTTGCCTGGCTGTTATACTGAGCCAATTCAATTGTGTGTCGCAACATAGAGAACAGTGCCAAGACAGTGGTAATGTCTGACCTATAAAGAGGACCTGTGGTGGCATATTAAAGTGAACCTGTCAGAAGGCAAATACAGGAGGTGCGATTGATGGTGGGGGGGTTAACATTGCTGACCTACTTCTACCCGCAAAGGCACCACACACAGGACAGCCGGGACCTTGCAGGTGACAAAGCGGCGTTTGCCACGGCGGGTTTGCTCCAGCCGGGAGGTCAATTTATATTAAAAGGGAAATTGTTCAAATCAATCACAGGGAAGACATGTGACGATTTATCCATTTCAGAGCCCCGAGGAAAGCAGGAATTAGACTAATCCCTCCACCGAAATGAGAGCCGGGGCCGAGCGCACCTCCCCGCCATGCCGGGCCATTTGCATAATGGGTCTGGTGTGCGGGTCGGAGCGGATGCCGCACTAACTTTGGCCAGCAGCTACTTCCTCCATTACAATGCACGCCTGATGGAGTGTGGGCTCCGCATGCATTATTTACGCGCTCATTACACGCACAGCGGACCGGAAAAACTAAAAAAAAAAACGGACGCCGAGATGCACCAGCTTCCAGATAAAACAACCAAAGCGAGGACACCGGCCTGGATAAGGGAGAACGCCGGGACCATTCATTAAAAAGGTGCGCTCCATCAAACGGAAAATATTCTGCAATCAGGCTGACAGGGGACGCATGCTTCCCGCCGGGTGACTCTAATCCTCGACGGCGTTCGCCTCGAGCAGATGTCCCTATGCTCAGCCCAAGCCTGCGAGAACGAGCCAGGCGGCACGGAGACATGTGACAGGAGGCAGCAGACCAGCCTAGGAGCACTGCGAAAAACCTGTTAAATCTGGCTGCTGCAGTATACATAGACTGGGGGGCCATTAGAGTTCATGTGCGTGTAAAGGCGTCCCAATACTTTTGGCGTCTGTGATCACCTGCATGGCGTAGCGCACACAAGCGGAGCCATCCGTGACCGATCTGTACATTAGCCTCTGTGCTCTATGAATACTGACAGCGTGACGGTATAGCCCGGCCTCATCGGAGGCAGCCATTTAGCTCCCGTCAGTTGAGAAGGTGACATGGGACCTCCTGGCCTTTTAAGAAGCAGAATTACTGCCGAAATATCGCATGGAGGCGCGCACGCATGGCCGCCGCGGGAGATTCTGTGATTACACTTCGCAGCTTTAATGTCACCTATCACGGCTCTGACATTAGAAGAGCCTGCAGAGTATCGCCTCGTAATCTACCGCTCCCTGCCCTTCCCCCCTGGAGGGTGGAAAGGGAACGCGCCGCGTCTGTACAGATTTCCTTTCTTCGTTTATGGTCGGGGAGAAAAATAATAACATTTACACTAAAAAAAAGACATTTTCCTTTTATTAGGTTTGTCCATTGATCCGCGCAGACTCGGCGCTCTTCTATGTGCCCTGTTTATGCCGTGTAAGTGCGTTGCTGGGCGCTCAGGAAAAATGGCATTGCACAGCGGAATGCAGAGAAACGCACCAATAAAATAATAAAATAGTATTTTGACCCTAATGTGGCGTGTGCAGTCGTTACACGTGTTTTTTTTTAACGTAGCATAAGGTGTTAACGAAAAACAGGTGTTACGTTTTCTGTGCGTTGTAATATTAACAAGCCCTTAATGTCGCCTAATTCTGAACTGTGACAAAGAATCGTGCGCATTCCCATATGCAGCCACTAGATGGAGCTTTTGGGTGGCTTTTCATGCTTTCCTCCTGCTGGAAAAAGTCCATTGTTCAGAGAGCTCAATAGCTCAAGTTTCAATTGGGCGCACACTGCTCCCCTCCCCCCTAGATGGCTCTGTCTGAGATTGCAGTGAGAGAGGGGAAGCCTGAAAGCAGGAAAATTCTACCAATTATTTGTTCATTTATAATGCGAGAAGTGTGTGTGACATCAGTATAAAATGTAAAACAATTTGAAATAAATATTTTGTATCTAAACCAACAAAACATAACAGTGGAGACATTCTAAATATTAACTATCCTTTTTTTCTCTCCCTCCCCCTCTCTCTACCTCCCTCTCTCTC
>NW_017306877.1:798978-804956 GCF_000935625.1 Nanorana parkeri | reverse complement strand
CCTGGCTCTCTCTCCTCTCTCTCTCTCCCCTCCCCTCTCTCCCCCCCACTCTCTCTGTGCTGTGTTGCGGTCCTGACGCAATGCCCAATATTGTGTCATAACTCTCATTCACACACGCACACACGTGTAGTAAGGCACCGCAGTGAAATGTTTTCCTGTGAATGGGGCCCCAGCACATTGGAAGAGTTTCCTTTCTTCGGGATAATTGCACATTGGAGTAAGTGACGGCGGGCGGATGGAGATAAATCTCCTTCTCACCTCCTGTAATTGTCTTCTCTTTTGTACTTTTATTCTTTTCTTAATTTTGTCTCCATTTCCCCGGTGTGAGCTGAATGTGCCCAAAATTGCTCGTTGTCAGAGGGGATGCCGCATGCAGATTTAGAATTAGCTGGAAGCGGATATTCTGGCAAAAATCTGAATCTCGAGATGTCTAAGGCCCCGTTCCCACTGCGCGATATGCAAATCGCGCGTTTGTCGCGCGATTTGCATATTGCGCGACATCGCGAGATTTGCCACGCGATATCGCATTCAAGCTTGCATTGAGCAAGCTTGAATCGCGGCTAAATCCGCTCCAAAAAGGGTCCTGCTGTAGCGACACACGACCCGCGACAGCAGGAACCTTTGCCCCATTGAAATGCATTGGAGCGCGATATCGCGGGAATTACCGCGCGATAAATCGCTCAATGTGAACGGGGCTTAAGATGTTTGTTTGGACGGATTGTGGTAATTTGATCTCCTGCTAGCCAGGTCTGTTCCCAACACACACAAAGCTGTATAGCTCAGACATTGCCCCTCAGCTCCATCTAGTGGCCATTATGCTGTATTACATTGCCCCTCAGCTCCATCTAGTGGCCATAATGCTGTATTACATTGCCCCTCAGCTCCATCTAGTGGCCATTATGCTGTATTACATTGCCCCTCAGCTCCATCTAGTGGCCATAATGCTGTATTACATTGCCCCTCAGCTCCATCTAGTGGCCATTATGCTGTATTACATTGCCCCTCAGCGCCATCTAGTGGCCATAATGCTGTATTACATTGCCCCTCAGCTCCATCTAGTGGCCATTATGCTGTATTACATTGCCCCTCAGCGCCATCTAGTGGCCATAATGCTGTATTACATTACACACCTTTGACCTGAAAAGAAAACCAATCTAAGAATGTTCCTTTTTTCCGTCGTTTGCACAGAAATATTCGCGGGGTGGCTCTGTGATTTGGTTATAAATAGTCCCCTGAAATCAAAATTTCATTCATCACTCGGTCGCCTTCAGATGCAAGATTTATAAAATCTCACATGCGTCGGGGTTTGTTGGGCGTTGGCTGCAGGCCAATCACACGGCTACGGCGACCCGGAACATTTAGCGGCAAGTGCGAATGTGACGCGAAAATCCGGGAACACTAAAAAAATCGACGCCTTTGATTCAAGCGCCGGGCGATCCGTACGCAGGGACGTCAGTAAACCCTTTTTAATCTCGTTTTTTAAAACAATGGATACGGTGAAGTCTCTCCCCCCCCCGCATGTGCGGTGGGTGAGCGGCGTCGCCTCGGAGCGGCGCGGGAAGATGATGAACGGCCTCCATTAAGGCGGCTGGCTATTTCACATTTTTAATTGCTCCTAAATTCAACATATTCATCACCAGCGTGCGGCAAAATAAAGAGACGTAATGTTTAGTTTGCTATCGCCTGAAGACTAATTGTGTTTTTTGAGGATTGTTGCGCAAGATCGCTTCGGGATTCTCGCTAATGCCTTCCGCCGCCGCCGCCATCGCTGCCGTTTTTCAAAGTTAGAGTGGAAAAGAAAAAGAAATGGGGAAAAAAAAAGAAACTTTTATTTGCCTGGAAGACGATTTTAATTATGTTTACTTTTGAATGTCTCTTGACCTCCTGGAAGAGATATTAATTCGCGCGGTGACGCGGCGGGGCGAGCCATCAATTTCTGGGCTGCAGGCGATCCTCGGCGAGTTTAATGAACGGCCTCGCGCTTGTTCTGATGATGGAGAGCGATAACGGACACGAGGACGTGTAAATTCCGGGATATTAGTGTCTTACGGGTACTTGGTCGTCGTCGCTCATTAGGAACGCGGAGGAGGAATCCCGCTCGCTGGTATTAAGGCGCCGCAACCGCGTCGCGTCAAAGCTTTACAGACTTATCCCTCCTGTCGGTCTCACTCCTGTGAGCTCTGTGGCTGGAGGACTTTTTTTTTCTTTTTCTTCCTACTTCAAGATATTCAGAATCTACGGTGAACTTCTTGAGATACAGGTTTTCATGCCGTCGCCTACGCCGAGCTTCACGCAACGTGCATTAGAAGCGGCAGATGAAAGCCGACTCATTTCCTGGCTGGAGGATGTCCATCATCCTCTAGTACATTCCTCCCTAGTCCCTGACCCGCCCCCTTTCATTCATTGGATTTCAGTTCTTTCAATCATGGAGGCTCAGCATCACACGTGGGCGTTACCAAGGGCTGTCTGCATGCAAATACCCCTCCAGAAAGACCTCCACTCGTCAAGGCACTTTCATATTTGCATAACTCCTCCCATGAGCCAGCCCACTGCTTACATCAGTGCTGAGTGCTCTGGTGGGAGCCCCTCATAATGGGCACAGCGGGTGTACAGACCCAGGAACTCAGCACAGGGATGGTGGGAGCTCCTCATAATGGGCACAGCAGGTGTACAGACCCGGGAACTCAGCACAGGGATGGTGGGAGCCCCTCATAATGGGCACAGCGGGTGTACAGACCCGGGAACTCAGCACAGGGATGGTGGGAGCCCCTCATAATGGGCACAGCGGGTGTACAGACCCGGGAACTCAGCACAGGGATGGTGGGAGCCCCTCATAATGGGCACAGCGGGTGTACAGACCCGGGAACTCAGCACAGGGATGGTGGGAGCCCCTCATAATGGGCACAGCGGGTGTACAGACCCGGGAACTCAGCACAGGGATGGTGGGAGCCCCTCATAATGGGCACAGCGGGTGTACAGACCCGGGAACTCAGCACAGGGATGGTGGGGGCCCCTCATAATGGGCACAGCAGGTGTACAGACCTGAGAAGTTGAAATGCCATCATCATGTTAAAGCTTCTATGAGATTTTAGCGCTTGGGTTTATGAGGAGTGCTCCTTTAACATTGCACCCCCCTGAAGGCTCGGCTTACGGAGAGTGAACTCTTGGCACGGTCCGTGCGTCGCGGCCCGTGCCACGCTGTGTCAGGGGAAGGCGTTTGCCAGGGGCGCCATCTTCATTAAAAGCCGACCTCCAGGAACATTCGGGTTCTCGTCCAAGTTCCCCCGTAGCAGCTCAAATTGATGCACTTAGCGTATTAAAGTCGGGCAGCGTTTCTCAGGTGTGCTGGGACTTTTAGTCCACAACATGGGCCAGCCATAGTCGCATGGTGCCACCATCACAGAATGAACAAGGATCATGTTACTTTTTTGGCTTTCATTAGTTATTTAATGCAGAACTCCGGCCCAAAAATAACCCATTAAAAGCTGACATAAGAAACCACTCATTCTAGAGTTGTCACCAGAACAGGAACAGAGGGGGAATCTTCCAACGGGGGACACCTGTTTAGATCATGTAATTCCTCTCACTTTGATGAGATTTCCTCTTCCTGTTTTGTCTCCAAGACGGGAAGTGATGAGAAATCTCCTTGGCAGGGCACAGGAAGCTAGGACAGTGGTGGAGCGCCAGGGCCCGGTCACAGCTGAGACCCTGATAATTCTGCCAATGACGCCAAGCTATAGAGCACTACAACTCCCAGCAATACATTATACAGCAATGCAGAATAATACCGCCAGCTATAGAGGACTACAACTCCCAGCAATACATTATACATCAATGCATAATACCACCAGCTATAGAGGACTACAACTCCCAGCAATACATTACACAGCAATGCAGAAAATTACCGCCAGCTATAGAGGACTACAACTCCCAGCAATACATTACACAGCAATGCAGAATAATACCACCAGCTATAGAGGACTACAAATCCCAGCAATACATTATACAGCAATGCCGAATAATACCGCCAGCTATGGAGGACTACAACTCCCAGCAATACATTACACAGCAATGCAGAATAATACCACCAGCTATAGAGGACTACAACTCCCAGCAATACATTATACAGCAATGCAGAATAAGACCAGCTATAGAGGACTACAACTCCCAGCAATACATTATACAGCAATGCAGAATAAGACCACCAGCTATAGAGGACTACAACTCCCAGCAATACATTATACAGCAATGCAGAATAATACCACCAGCTATAGAGGACTACAACTCCCAGCAATACATTATACAGCAATGCAGAATAATACGGTCCGCTATAGAGGACAACACACTAGGGAACGCACCGAGTTGCATTACATGTGTTCAGATGTAGATCATGGCACACACCAATGCACCATGACGTGTTTTACGATGGGCGTTGCCACTGAATACAAGGTACATTGCAACACGCGTTGAAAACACGCGACAACGCACGCCGAGCGGCCATGACATGCGTTTTGTGGCACTTCTATTGACGGAAGTTGGCTCTAAAGAGACATTTAGAGATACAATTGTAGCATTTTGTTTCTTTTGGTTACATTTTGATTTCCTGTTTTGTGTTTCGATCACCTCGTCTTCAGATTTGTGCCGGGGCCCCTGTGTGGCCCTTTGCGCTTTCCCCCAATAAAGATGTTATAAATAAGGGCCCTTGTCATATGGCACCCCCACCCCCTGCGGTGTTGAATTCCTGCTATTTATCAGTGATGACTCCGGGGGGACGGATGGCCCGGAGGATATCGATTGTTCAGCCATGACGGGATGATCCATGTCGGGGAGTCACATATCATCTTCATCCATTTGTGTTGCGGTGACACCGTCCCTCTTGCAACGGAATCCGTTTGACATTTGTGACCTCGGATTGCCGGCGGGAGGGGCCGAGCGCAAAGAATTCCCCATCCGGGGCTCCGGTTCCCCATCTTTAATGGCTGGCGGCTAAATTTGGGGCATATTAGTCCTTGGTGAATGTAAGGTGAAACCTCGGCTTCCCTTTCCGGAAGAATCCTTATCTGTCCTTCATACACATTCCCTCATTTCACCTCCTGATCCTCCGGCTTCACTGCTCTGAGTCAATGACTTCTATCCCGTGCTAACCCCGCCCCCATCAATTCAACACTATTTTTTTATAGATAAGCTCCGCCTTTTATCTGTCAGTGACTTTGTCTAGGCTGAGATGATGTCATCAGTCTGCTGCAGGCAGGAGGAAGCAGTTCCTCAGTCTCCCCTCCCCCAGTGATCAGTCTGCTGCAGGCAGGAGGAACATGTCCCTCAGTCTCCCCTCCCCCAGTGATCAGTCTGCTGCAGGCAGGAGGAAGTATTTCCCGCAGTCTCTCCTGAGGAGGGAAGATAAAGGAAGATGAGGGACGCGGTGCTGAGAATCATACACAATGACTGCACTCGGATTATTGCAGATAACACATGGTGGAGCGCCGCTGCAGTTTCTTTGGCAACAATGACAACGTTTCCGTGTGAAGTGCGTGTATCACTCCGAAGGTTATTTCTTTATTTCAGTCCGTGGGACGCGCGGTAATCTGGCGCTTTTCTTTGAAGGTGTTCTCCATCAGACCGGTGAGCTTTGAGTTAAATCCTGTGGAGGGTTCATGAGCTACCGCCTCTAGAGTTCACCTCCTGCTGCAGGTCGGCTTTCTCGCCAAATTGCAGCTCAGCGTGTTCCCTGGTTCAAGCCCCGCCCCCTTTTTAAAAAAAGGGATGTTGCACTGATGAGGAGGCCCAGAAGCCCGTTGAAAAACCTGCTGAATGGATGATTAATGGCTCAGGTAAAGGGATATTTATTGGGTGTTGTATATTATCCATGAATATGGAATCAATCCAGGGGCCGGTTTGTCCAATCTAGTCTATCCAATCCAGGAGACGGCCGGTCCTGTCCAGGGGCCATTCTGTCACCTCCAGGGGCCATTCTGTCCCCT
>NW_017306877.1:795140-798769 GCF_000935625.1 Nanorana parkeri | reverse complement strand
TCCAGGGGCCATTCTGTCCACTCCAGGGGCCATTCTGTCCACTCCAGGGGCCATTCTGTCCACTCCAGGGGCCATTCTGTCCAATCCAGGGGCCATTCTGTCCACTCCAGGGGCCATTCTGTCCACTCCAGGGGCCATTCTGTCCACTCCAGGGGCCAGCTGCATTGGCAACAACTAGGGATGCACCCATACCAGTTTTTCGGTATCGAGTATGAGTACCAATATTTATATTTCGGTACCCTCCGATACTGAGTGCCGATACCGGTACTTCCACAGGCATGGAGCCGGCTTCCGGGGGCGATCAGGAAGCCCGGGAGGTGGGTCATTAATCTCCGCCTGGCATACTGATTGGCTGGGAAGCCAGCTCCATGCTGTTTTGGCAGGCTCAACGCTGATTGACTGGCAAGCTGGCTTCCCGACCATTCAGCATGGAGTCGGCTTCCCGGGCAATCAAGAAGCCGGGCAGCGAGTCATTACCTGACGCTAATCGACCAATCAGGAAGCCGGCTCCCTCGTGGCACTGAGGTATCGGAGCAAATACTCTGTATCGGTACCGGTACCGATACTAGTAGCTGTGCATTTCTAGCAACAACTATAGAAAACCTCAAAAGTTTGGCGCCGGCTGCTCTTGTTATGAAGCATTGGCGACCCGGCTCCCGGGATTTGTCCATCTCTGTCTTATGGGGAGATTTTGGCTCGGAAAATGGGAGTCTCTATAAGAACACATTGGAGCCGCGTTGTGGACACTAATGGACGCGGAGACGAGCAGCGCAATACGAGAACATTGTCCGCGCAGACGATTATAACCGAAAATCATTTTAGAATTTGTATTTTTCCGTTTGCGCAGTTCCCGCAACGTAGAAAGCGATTCGCTCTCCGGGATTTCTCATTTTTCCATGTTTAGTATTTTGGCCCGGGCGTACGGACGATTAGAATTGCGCTTTGGCGGTTTATTGTTAATTGGCAGCCGAGCGCTCCGCAGAATACGCAATGAGGGCTTCCCGGGCGTCTTCCAGCGGAAAGGTGAAAGGTCGGGGGCCGACCGCGTCTCTCTTTAATTTGACAGGCGCTCCCGGAGACGGCGACGGTCACGTTTATGAGCCCATAATGCAATTTTCTACTTCCAGGATTATGACGGATATTCTTCTTCTCCCTTTTTACAAGCAATTACATTTTTTGAGAATAACGGTAATGTGGCCCCCTTGAAAATCTCTTCGGGGGGAACAAAATATCCCTGAGAGAGCTCATGTTGCCAGGCATCACGACACCAAGTGGTTGGGGCTGGGTGGGCAACATCGGCACTCCGGCTGTGCCGAAACTGCATCATCCGCTGGGAGTCATGCCTGCAGGTGTCAGTCTTGCAATGCCTCATGGGAGTTGTAGTTCCACAATAGCTGGAGTGCCAAGGTTACTTACCCCCTTGTGCCTAGAGGTGCATTTTTATGTAGCGATAGACGGGTGCATTGTCATGCGTCAGCTTGCATTTCCTTTGTGTGTTTTACATGTGTTACTGGCGCGTGGCACCAATGCGTTTTTGAATTTGGGATTTGGCATGTCAGCCATTGAGGCTTGTTAATGAATACTTCCTGCCAACACATCACAAGGCGTCAACAGGCAGATTATATGTGTTGCCATTGACTTCAGTGCAAGACAAGACCAGTCACCCTGCACAAGCAGAGAGAGCAGCAGTGACTGGTCTTTATTACAGGAGGGGGCGGAGACAGGACCAGTCACCCTGCACAAGCAGAGAGAGCAGCAGTGAGCGGTCTTTATTACAGGAGGGGGCGCAGACAAGACCAGACACCCTGCACAAGGAGAGAGAACAGCAGTGACCGGTCTTTATTACAGGAGGGGGCGGAGACAAGACCAGTCACCCTGCACAAGGAGAGAGAGCAGCAGTGACCGGTCTTTATTACAGGAGGGGGCGCAGACAAGACCAGACACCCTGCACAAGGAGAGAACAGCAGTGACCGGTCTTTATTACAGGAAGCTCCAAGTCTCACACTGGACTACGGCACAGATCTGGAAGAAATACACAAAGCTCCCCGAGATTCAGGAAGAACACACAGGACTCTTGTAATGAGGACGATATTTACTTCTCACGGATCTTGTAGTTTAATAATATTTTACTTATCTCGGAGTTCAGAATAAGAACAAGTAATCCGACTTCTTGTTACATTGTATCGGCATTTCGGGATTCCGGATCTCCAGGTGTGGGAAGTGTTCACTCGGTTTGCCATCTCTTCCATGACACCGGAACGCGGGTTTTGTCCATCATACCGCCAATAGAACAATCAAAGAATCGATAGGCGCGTTTATTGCGTTCCCGCGGCCCGGTGAGCTTTTCCCGCCGCCGGAAATCATTTCTGCGTTCACGGCATTGAGAGCGACAAGCCAATTAAAAATCTCGTGACATCTACTCCTGCGCTATACTATTGACGGTTTCCAGAGCCGCTCCTGAATTATTGACGCGGGGATGACGGAACGGCGGGAGTTTCCCCCCCCCCCTCCCCCGTATGGCGGGTTTTCCTTCCTTCCCCCTCTGATGTATGTTGCAGCGGCGGCCTAATAAGTATGCAACGCGGAGCGCTCATTAAAGTCTTTGGAACATTTTTGCGCCATTGTAATAAATATCCTCACGTTTCCTAATGGATGTTAATGGAAGCGTAGGGCCCCCCTGGGAGCCGTCTGGGCTCGCGGTGAACTGCGCCGGCTCCGTGTGTTTATTGTGCTCGCGTCAGATAAATATACAAATAATCGTTCTCGCCGAAGTTTTTGTCTTGTGGCGCGGCCCTGATTTTTCTCATTATCGCTATCTTGCGTTCGCCGTGATTTGTTCTCTCTGCAGTAAGTTTCACTTTTTTTTTTCTCCTACGCATCTTTATCTTCGGCTTTCGGATGCCGCTGTGCCGGCCCGGTGCTCAATAGAGATATTTTTGTTTGCCGCTGAAGTTTAATCTGCTTATGTTTTGCCTTCCCGGGTTCCTCTCCACTCATTAACCTTTCCCGTTTTCATTACATGACTTATTTTGGACCCAGTGATGTCATCACCGGGTCCCTTTTGCTTCCCTATATAGTGCAGGCAGATCATTGCTGCTGGTACTCTTAATGGCCCTCAGCCCTGATGCAAGCAGTGGGCGGGCTCTTGGGAGGAGTTATGCAAATATAAAAATGCCTTGATGGGCCGGTGTCACTTTTGGAGGAGTCGGCAGACTGTATTTGCATGCAGACACCCCCCATGTGATGCAGAGCCTCCATGACTGAAAGAACTGAAATCCAGCGAGTGAAAGGGGCGGGACCCAGTGGCGTCACAAGGGGGGGGGGTGCGGCCCGCACCCAGGTGCCACCATTGGAGGGGTGACACCAGTCATTTTGGTGTCACAACCTATGAAAAGTCGGGCACTCGGTCACGGACCGAGACCCCGACAGTGTCAGGAGAGAGGAGGGGACCCGGCGGCATATCTCATCCCGCCGGGTGAACGCCTCCTCCTCTCTGCCGGCGTCCATCGCCAAGATGGCCGCCGGCAGGCATCAATAAGACGACTGCGCACGTGCAATGACGTCATCGCGCGGCAACGTCATGCGCTTGCACGATGACGTCACGGCGGGGGGGGGACCCGGTCTCCCCC
>NW_017306877.1:793458-794913 GCF_000935625.1 Nanorana parkeri | reverse complement strand
TCACGGCGGGGGTGTCACCCGGTCTCCGCTCCCAGGTGACACCCAGCCGCGGGACCAGGGACAGTGAAGCTGGGGAGGAAAGACTTGATGATGCTGGGAGTCCTCCAGCCAGGGAATGAGACCGTATCTATCTGATTGGGGGCAATCCAGCTGTGCAGGAACCATCATGCATCTGCCTCTGGGAGTCGTGTCTGTGGCTATCAGTCCTGCAATGCCTCGTGGGACTTGTAGTTCCACAACAGCTGGAGTGCCGGGGTTGCCCTCCCCAGGCCTATTGGCTGACCCGTTTCTTCTAATTAATGTTCTGTATCGGGGGCGCTGAGCCCGTCTTCTGATTTTATGGTCTGATCGGTGGGACGCAGTCCAGAGTCGGAGTTACTGGAATGAGTGTTTTTTGTCATTTTGTTCTTTGGAGTAATTGATATTGACGAGATTCAGGCTCCGTGTAATGTTACTGCGAGAGGCCGGCGATCAATAATTGTATAATGCAGACACAATATTTGCTGATTTTTGGGCCCTTAATTACGAGAATAAAGTGTTCCTGAGACGTCTCCTCCGAGAGATGACATTTCTGGTCTGTGGAGTTTGTCTACCAGATGCTGGAGCCCTTAAAGGGAACCCATCATGGCTGGAACCCTTGAGGTGAATCTGTCCTAGCTGGAACCCTTAAAGAGAACCTATTATGGCTGGAGACTGTAAGAGTAACCCATCATGGTTTGAACCCTTAAAGGGGAACCCATCATGGCTGGAGCCCTTGATAGGAACCCATCATGGCTGGAGCCCTTGATAGGAACCCATCATGTGCCGGCGATCAATAATTGTATAATGCAGACACAATATTTGCTGATTTTTGGGCCCTTAATTACGAGAATAAAGTGTTCCTGAGACGTCTCCTCCGAGAGATGACATTTCTGGTCTGTGGAGTTTGTCTACCAGATGCTGGAGCCCTTAAAGGGAACCCATCATGGCTGGAACCCTTGAGGTGAATCTGTCCTAGCTGGAACCCTTAAAGAGAACCTATTATGGCTGGAGACTGTAAGAGTAACCCATCATGGTTTGAACCCTTAAAGGGGAACCCATCATGGCTGGAGCCCTTGATAGGAACCCATCATGGCTGGAGCCCTTGATAGGAACCCATCATGGCTGGAGCCCTTGATAGGAACCCATCATGGCTGGAGCCCTTAAAGGAAACCCATCATGGCTGGAGCCCATCATAGCTGGAACCCTTAAGGTGAATCTGTCCTGGCTGGAACCCTTAAGGAGAACCTATTATGGCTGGAGACTGTAAGAGTAACCCATCATGGTTTGAACCCTTAAAGGGGAACCCATCATGGCTGGAGCTCTTAAAGGGAACCCATCGTGGCTGGAGCCTTCAAAGGGAATCTATCATGACTTGAACCCTTCAAGGGAACCCGTCATGGCTGGAGCCCCTGAAGGGAACCCGTCGTGGCTGGA
>NW_017306877.1:792877-793391 GCF_000935625.1 Nanorana parkeri | reverse complement strand
TTTGAAGGGAACCCGTCGTGGCTGGAGCCTTTTGAAGGGAACCCGTCGTGGCTGGAGCCCTTTTGAAGGGAACCCGTCGTGGCTGGAGCCCTTTGAAGGGAACCCGTCGTGGCTGGAGCCCTTTGAAGGGAACCCGTTGCGGTCTGCATGCGAATAGGTAAACTCAACAACTGCAGCTCAAGGCCGGCTTACCGCTCACTCCTATGACTGTACACACAGCTGCTTTTGCAAGTACGCATGCATACACCTCTCTGCATCTTCCATCTGCTGCACGCTAGCAGTTGACACCACTTCTGTGTATAGATTTACTGCGTATCCGAACACTGGAGACAAAATGAAATATCTGTTTCCTCAACAGCCAATCGGAAGCTTTCACTCTCTGACCCGTCTTAAGTGCCCATTTGTACGCGGCGTCCATTGTTGTCACCTGCGCGCGGCTCCTCTCGGGTTCAGGAGATTTATAAGTTCTCTGTGAATTTTCATCATCCTTTTATACTGATACATTTTTAGCAGG
>NW_017306877.1:792461-792852 GCF_000935625.1 Nanorana parkeri | reverse complement strand
GAGAGCAGCGGGGAGCAGATATGATGAGAGGCTCTGATGTCATTGTTACAATGTCCACAATATGCAGCAACGCGGAGCGAGGACACGCCCACCGCCAATACCGCGCAATGTCAGAACTTGTTTGTAGAGTTTAAACAATGTAACTGTTCTGTTGCCGTAAGGCAGCTTTCACTTAAAGGGGAGCTCCGGGCCCAAGAGCTTTCATTTAAAGGGGAGCTCCATGCGCAGAAACTTTAATTTAAAGGGGAACACTGGGCGCAAAAGCTTTAATTTAAAGGTGAACTCCGTGAAGAAAAACTTTCATTTAAAGCACAAAAACTGTTATTGAACTCCCTCCATACCAGAATTATTTTTTTTATTTCCAGAAAATTGACCACCCCGGGGTGTCTGG
>NW_017306877.1:775563-792379 GCF_000935625.1 Nanorana parkeri | reverse complement strand
ACTGAAAACTACAGGAGGAGGTGGAGACAACACCCTGCACAAAAGAGAGCAGAGCTGTGGGAAGGGACCCGGCAGGCCCCACCCACTACAGGCTGCCTGCAGAACACTACTGGAGTGGGGGCGGAGACTGTCGGGTTGAATCTGTCAAGTTTCTGTTGGTTCCTGAGCTCCTTTTTAGACAGATTTGCCTTCACTTCCTGTCCCAGTGACACCCATTAAAACCAAATGAAAGTTCTAACCCCTTCCCCCGAAACAAGAAAATAAAAGTTGACTGGCTTTCAGTAGTCGCATTGTAACAGCCCGCTGCTTTTGCAGAGCTCCTTCTGAAATGGTCATGCTCATCCTTTTGGCTTCTGTGCTGTCCGAGTGATTGGCCCCAACGAGAAGGCACTCGGCTCATCTGCACACCCATTCAGATCCAATTAAGGGCAATCCAGGGGATCAGAATGTGACAGCCAAGTATGTTCCAAAGTAGGGCAGCGATGGCAGCTTTGGATATCTCACTCGTGAAGGGTCTCTTATGCTAATTTATTTTTTCTGAAGGTCCCTAATTAAAGTGATATCAGCCCCCCTCCCCCGACTGGCTCTAATGGGCTCTATAAGGCTTTACTGGGGACCGGACGTGACAAGCGATTAATACAAAACATCGGAGGAAAATAAATATTCTTCGGCTCCTTTTGTACTTTGGAATCGTCTCCAAAGATTTACGACTTCAGAGATTGCAGCAAATAAAACAAGAGACCGGAGCAACGAGAAAAAAAAGTGAGCGGAAGCCGTGCTCCGTTCAGCCTCTGGAAGTTTTTCGGCGTTTCATCTGCTCTAATTGGACTAAAAATAGTCCAATTTTTCTTCTTGAAAGTAAACTTAAAATCCGCGCACACGGCGCTCACGAAAAATACTTCCACCGACTTTTATAAGACGTTTGATTTGTACGTCGTCCTTTAAAGAGTTTTCTGTGCAGCTCTGGAACCTGAGGAGGGCGGAGTTTGGAACCCGCGAACACATCCTATATTTTTTTCAGGCTTGGAATCAAGGGGGGGTACAGGGCAAGGCTGAGACAGCCGAGGCATCCGCCTTGGGCTATGTGGGGGCTGGGGCGGGATCCTCTCTTGCCCGACCTTGTCTGGCACTGTGCAGGACTGAGCTGTCATACTGATATCTCAGTCCTTTTGGATTACCCTGCAAGATCGATGTACTGCTAATATATCGAGCACAACGCCCGGCTGTCATGGAGCTCTGATGGTTAAACAGGGACGGCCGTATCCTCAGAGCTTCTGTTCATCCCGGCCAGCACTGAAACTAACCTTGTATGCCTAATGTAGTCTTCTTCATGCTGTGAGCGTCCATCCACAACTCTGGGCCTTAGTAATGTACGGATTACTGAAATATTTTGTCCAAAAAGTTTTTTTTTCTTACCTTTTTAAATACGTTTCTTCTTTTTTATTGGAAATCTATGTAGAAGAATGGCTCCGCCTTCCTCATTTCTGTTTTCTAAGACCAGAGGTCACTATACCTGCTATTCCCTTCATCTACAAGTCATGTTACTTTTTGTAGGGTACAGGTCTGCAGTTAAATTTTGCTGCTGGCTGTGGTGGGTGGAGCTGGGAATCTCAGACTCCTGGTCTGCCCCGCCCACTGTGAGTCATAGCTACCAGAACATACCTGCCCCTATTCCCGCCCATTCACAACTCCAGTTCCCCTTGCATTATGGGAGTTGTAGTTTTTCATAGCTGTGTAGCACAGTGAGTGGCCGAGACATAATCGCCTCCACGATGCCTCCTTTGGGTACCCGGTCAGAGCTGCTTTGATTATCAGTGGGAACGATGTTTCTAAGCTAAACTTCTTGAGACGGGTTTTTTCAGGCTTGGCTGCGACTGCGACGGGTTCCCTTCAAAGGGCTCCAGGCACGGCGGGTTCCCTTCAAAGGGCTCCAGGCGCGGCGGGTTCCCTTCAAAGGGCTCCAGGCGCGGCAGGTTCCCTTCAAAGGGCTCCAGGCGCGGCGGGTTCCCTTCAATGGGCTCCAGGCACGGCGGGTTCCCTTCAAAGGGCTCTAGGCGCGGCGGGTTCCCTTCAAGGGCTCTAGCCGCAGCAACAATTTTACTATAAGTAGTTCGAAGTTTTGTTATCTACGTATCTGACGGCACTTATCGGGCAACTTTTCTTATATCCCGTACACTGACCAGGATTTCCAGCAGAGAGGGTGAATCCACCTTGTGACGGGGGTCTGACCTTTCAACTACAGATAAAGTGAGCCAGCTGGCCAGCGGTCCAGGAGCTCATCACCTTGCTCTGTTTTGGGGGGACACCCTTTCATGTCATTGGGGTATTTCCCAGTCAGCATGATCTGTGGAGAGTCGTGGTATGGATCCAGTACATGAGTTGTTTTCTTTGGCTCGGCGCTCTGGTCGCTGCAGGTTATGGTATAAAAGGCGTCTCGGGGGGAATGCTCTGCAGACTGGCCGGATTCTCTCGGGGAGGGAGGCAGACTCCTATAATTAGAGCTTTGTTTGTCTAATGAAGTCGTCAGTCTGTGTCAGCAGTGATGGTTGTGCAAGAAGTGGAGATGAAGCTTTGTCTGCCTATATAGCAGGTTTGGGTCACTTCCAGCGGCTCAACTAAAGAGGGACTACGACTCCCAGCATGCCCTGCCAGCTAGAGCAATCCTTGAATGTTTTTGGTACATGTGTGCAGCTTAGGAGCATTTCTTCTGTAATTGGATGCAGGTTTGCTGTAGTTGATGGGTACAGAGTTTCTGTGGTAGCTGGATTCAAGGTTGGCACTTTAGCTGGAAGCCGGGCTGCTGTGGTAGCTAGATGCAGGGTTGCTGCATTATTAGGATGCAGGGTTGCTGCACTAGTTTTGGATGTAGGGTTGCTGCGGTGGCTGGATCTAAGGTTGCTGCAATAGCAGGATGTAGGTAGTCGGATCTAGGGTTGCTGGGGTAGCTGGATGTAGCGTTGCTGTGGTAGCTGGATGTAGATAGCCAGATGTAGGGTTGCTGCGGGATATAGGGTTGCTGCGGTAGCGGGATGTAGTTAGCTAGATGTAGGGCTGCTGCGGTAGCCGGCTGTACGGTTGCTGCGATAGACGGATGTAGGTTGCTGGATGTAGGGTTGCTGCGGTAGCGGGATGTAGGGTTGCTGCGGTAGCGGGATGTAGGGCCTCTGCGGTAGCGGGATGTAGGGCCTCTGCGGTAGCGGCATGTAGGGCCTCTGCGGTAGCGGGATGTAGGGCTGCTGCGGTAGCCGGCTGTAGGGCTGCTGCGGTAGCCGGCTGTAGGGCTGCTGCGGTAGCCGGCTGTAGGGCTGCTGCGGTAGCCGGCTGTAGGGCTGCTGCGGTAGCCGGCTGTAGGGCTGCTGCGGTAGCCGGCTGTAGGGCTGCTGCGGTAGCCGGCTGTAGGGCTGCTGTGGTAGCCGGCTGTAGGGCTGCTGTGGTAGCCGGCTGTAGGGCTGCTGCGGTAGCGTGATGTAGGTTGCTGGATGTAGGGTTGCTGCGGTAGCGGGATGTAAGTAGCTAGATGAAGGGTTGCTGCGGTAGAGGGATGTAAGTAGCTAGATGTAGGGTTGCTGCGGTAGCGGGATGTATGGTTTCTGCGGTAGCGGGATGCAGGGCTGCTGCGATAGCCGGATGTAGGTTGCTGGATGTAGGGTTGCTGCGGTAGCGGGATGTAGGGCTGCTGCGGTAGCCGGCTGTAGGGTTGATGCGATAGCTGGATGTAGGTTGCTGGATGTTAGGTTGCTGCGGTAGCGGGATGTAGGGTTGCAGAGATGAATGGATCTCGGGTTGCTTGAGTAGCAGGATGTAGGTTGCTGGGGTAGTTGGATGTAGGGTTGGCGCATTAGCTGAATGCAAGTTTGCCATGAAAGCTGAACACAAGGTTGCTATATTAGCTAGATGCGGGATATCTGCTGGGTTGGGTCCATGATGTCCCACACTCACAGTATGTCCTCAGTCTACTGGGTTGAATCTGGACATCGTTCAGTGCTGAAGACTGAGGACACCTAGTGGCGGACTTGAATAACAGCGGGAGGCCTCTCTGGAGGAGAGAGGGGAGTATTGCGGCCACCTGAGGCATCTTTGAAATGAGCCCGGCGTTGGGTCTTAATGTCTGCGGGTCCCATTCGCGCCCCTGGATTTGTCTTTCTCTGATCCACAGCCCTCGTCACCAGAGAAATAATATAAATCGGGCGCCGATAGGAAACGCTTAGCCGCGCTTTATCTAATATTTATAAGACTAATTTTCCTGCATTTTTAATATTTTCCTCGCTGATTAAAGGCGAGACGCGTACGGGTCATTTATTTCACCTTCTGCCGGCAAAGATCAATTGTATTCATAATCCTTTCCAGTGGAGTGGCGGCCTTCCTGACATCCGACGCTACACGGCGAGCGCAAGCGTCAAGCGGCGAATTTGTAAAACCAGCAGCGCAAAAATTCAGGAATTGTATTTTTTATTATTATTCTTTTACTTTTAATAATGGTGAGGGGGGAATGTATCAGAACCTGGAGCAGCTGTGTACGACAACCAATCGGCGTCCACCTTTTCATTTTCAAAGCTTAACTAACTAGACTGAAGGGAGAAGCTGATTGGTTGCCATAGGCAGCTGCTCCAGTTTTGATAAATTCCCCCCTATGGTGCTCTCGTCCTCAAAGTGAAAAGTAGTTTCAGCATATTCAGCCCGGGAGCAGAGTCCATGCTGTGGATCCCCTGCATCCTCTGTGCAGCCACTTCCTGTGTATATGCACCTCGGTGATGGCTGGATGACCATTGACACTTAGGCCTCATTCACACAGCTAAGTGTCGGCCCGTACAGATCCGTGCGACGTGCACGGCGGTATCGGGCCGTTCCTGGGAGGGTCAGGTGCTTGTGTGATTGTACGGAGCAGCCTGTTCTTCTCTATGGGAGCACGTCGCTGTACGCTCGCCCGAGCTGCACATCAGTGGGAGTGTCTGTGCTTGGACGCAGAGAGGATCCATCCGGTCTGCGTCTGAGTACGGACACCCCCGCCGATGTGCAGCTCGGGGGGCATACAGCCGCGTACTCCCATAGAGAAGGACGGGGGCTCCGTACAATCAGACGCAGCACTTGTCCTTCCCGGGAGCGGCCCGATACCGCCATGCACGCCGTACGGGCCGACACTTAGCTGTGTGAATGAGGCCTAACTCCAAGTCCATCTTATCAGCTCGGGGCATGCAGCCATCGTTGGAGGCGGGGCATGGCTGTAGGAGATCTGCAGCACAGAGGATAAGATAAACGGGACGCAAATCTAAAGGTCTAAATACAACGTAACAATAATATTGTTACGTTGCATTGATAAATTCAGTTCTGTTGTATTACAGGAGCTGAAGTAGCGCAGAGCGGGATCCGGCGATCAGAAGGACAACCTGCCCTGGCACTTTAAAGAAAAACTCCGGGTAATTCTTTTATTAACCCTTTGCAGTGGGGCTGCCCCGAATATTATCGTTACATTGTATTTAGACTCGTTCTTTTATGTGCATCCTGTTAATCTCATCCTCTGTAACATCTCAGTGTTGCTGATCTCCGTTAGCGTTTCCGCAGCCACTTCCTGTCTTCATGCACTCCGGCGGCGGTTGCATGGCATTTCTCAGGGCGGGTATCCGGATGGCGATTGTGTAGAGGGTTGCGCACCAGAATCGGCACCTCTGCTAGGATGACCTCTCACCGGGAACATTTTCTTGTTGTACCTGAGCTCACCTGGCTTCCGGTGTTGGGACGATGTGTAAATAAGCTTTTACGAGGGGACTGAACCACTCGTGATGAAAATATGTGCGGCCAGTGACTGTTCCGGGAAAAGCCGGCTGTAGCCGGGATTGCCGGCCCTGCTGTGGTTCTTGCTGTGCAGCTCTATTGCTGGATCGGCTATGAGCAAAGTTCTACGAATCCTCAGCTGATACGACAATAGACGCCTCTCGAGGAATCAGAAAATCATGCGTCAGTAACACTTCCTTGATCAATGATTGACTTGCCGGACACTTATAACAGGTACAAGCCGGGAACAGCACAAGGTCTTCACCAGTCCCCACCGTCCCGGCCTCTCTCATGTAGGTATCTCCATCACACACTGAACTGCTTTTCACCCTTCGATACAGAGTGCGGAAGCAACTGATGGACGGCGCCACGGCAATCCGCTAACAATGTTTGCCAGCGCATCTCCATCTTCTGCAATCAGATCCTCTTTATTGATGTTTGCTCAGCAAGACATACAAAAAGTCCCCATCAGGGATGACCTGCTGAACCGAAGACAATAAAGACACAATAGGTTGGACTTGATGGACTTATGTCCTTTATTCAACCTCAAATACTATGTAACTATGTAACAATTTGATTGCTGAAGATGGAGGTGTGCTGGCAACGCATGTGGATTCAGCCTTTGCCATTGGAGACCCAACATGCATTTCCTCATCATTGGTTACATCACATAGCCGGCTGACTTCCTTTGTGCATCCACAGAAGAGAGAGAGACCCCCAAAGACCAGACCACTGACCATCCATGTCAAATTACTCTACCCAACAGGAGCCCCCTCCATGCCAGTCCCCCTCATACACACCCCTGTTTCTTCACCCTATTGGACCTAACAAAGAACCCAACTTTATCCATCAGTGGCCCCTCCCGAGGTCCTCACAGCGCAGCCCTTAGAAACTTGTCCTGAGCTGCTGGGGACTGAAAGCTTTCGATTAAAACATCAAAGTTCTATCCCGGCTTCAGGGGAATACTTAACAATTTATAAAAAGTATAGTAAAAGTGATTCAATTAAAGTGTTTTAATATATTTTACTCTCTCTATCTCAGGGATGTATAAATCCCGGGAGCCGGGTCGCCATTGTTCCTTCACAGCTTTAAATTACATCTGGCGCCTAACTTTCCAGGTCTTCTGGAGTTGTTGTCAATGGAGCCGGCTCCTAAGGCTAGGTTCACACCTAGGCGAGCTGTTTTTGCTCGGTTGTCGTGCGTTACCGATGGCGCGACTGTTCAATGAAAACCGCACGGTTTCCAATGTATAGAGATGTCTATGGGACGAGAACCACGCGACAAGCGCACAAAAATAGCTCCGGCACCTTTTCGCGCCACAGGTGATTTTGTCCGCACGACAAACCACAAACGTGTGAACAGCCTCCATCGACTTCAATGCAAATCTGTGTTTTGCGCGATATCGCGCGACCGATTGCCTTGGTGTGAACCTAGCCTGAAACTCGCTTGCTCTTAGTTTGGACAGACCGGCTCCTGAACTCCATCTTCCTTTCTTTCTCTCTCTCCCCCTCTCTCTCTCCCCCTCTCTCTCTCCCCCTCCCTCTCTCTCTCTCCCCCTCTTTCTCTCTCTCCCTCTCCCCCTCTCTCCCTCTCCTATTTGCACACATGACAAAGGATTCCCCAAGCCCTATAGGTTAACCATAGAAACCACACAGCAGAAGAAGCTCTCTTTCAGACTGCTGTCTCTGATTGAAACTTCACACTGAACAATCTGAGAAGGGAGGAGTCGCTACTTTGACCTGTGTTTGTGAATTTTCACCTGTACACTTAACTACATGTGTTTTTATATATGTGGAACTGAACTCAAAAAGTAAAGATCTGCTGTGTTATAGAGAACATTTACCTTTACGTAATTCTCATTAGCAGTGCTCTTCCTAATATGTGGGGGGTGCCTCGGCTCTCCTGTTCTGTAGCTTCATCGCTGCAGGGTGAGATCTAGGGCACTGCTGCCTCTGACTTCTAGTGTCACCAGATTGGGTGACGTCACTGCTGTGCTGATCTCTGTTCTCCTTGCTGGAGGCTCTGACATGAGGAAGCAAAGCCCCGCCTCTACCAAGATGGCCGCCTCCACACAGAGACAGAGTGCAGAACTAGGCATGGGTTCAGTTCCACTTTACATAGAGAAGTAGTGGAGAGCGCCACCTGCAGGATGAGCGGAAAACAACATAAAACTCATTTGCAATTTTTCATATTTTGTGTCCAAAAATGTTTTTCAGCGATTTAGATATATAATAAATTTAGGAGAATGTGTAGAAAATCTCTACTCCTCCCCTTTGGGTTCTCCTTCATCTGTGATTGACATACGGGCCGCGTTCCCGGCAGGATAAGGAAAAGTAAAGCTGTGATTTGTAGACGGGTGTGTTATCGCCGCGGCTCGTAGCGCCGTATATCTTTTTTTCTGGTGAGTGAAAGCGATCCTAATGATGAACGACTGTCGGTGACATTTTACCTGCGCGTCGAGCGCGCCGGCGTGATCTATGCAGAGCAGCTGGCTGTAGGTTATCATTTGATACGGAGTCTTTTGTCATGTAGGAGGCTGGGGCGTGCGGTCTAATCACGGGCCGCTATTCTCTCCGCAGTCACCGCGCGGTGACACGCTCGTCCATTATACTGTCAGGGCAGCGTTTGAGCAGAAATACAATTGTATTATGTCAAGGCGCAATACAAACAGCCAGTCACAGCCCCTCGCTCGGCTCATCAGTCACTTTTCACTAGGCATTAGGTGGCGCCCGCTGTCGCTCCGCGGGAGAGATAGCAGGAGATTTTCACCTGGAACGTATTCGCTGGGCGTTTGCCTTTTTTTGGGGGGTTCATATTGTAACCATATTTGGCAAAATGCGGGACGTTCTAGGTCACAAATTATAAGAAGAATCTGATAAATGTAAAAAGTTCAGATTTTTATTTGTTTACATAAAACGTTCCGAATCGCAAAGATGCCGCCATTACATGTCTCTATCCTTCTACATGTATATCATTGAATTACCACAAAGAGAGAGAGCAGCAGTGCGCGGTCTTTATTACAGGAGGGGGCGGAGACAAGACCAGTCGCCCTGCACAAGGAGAGAGAGCAGCAGTGAGCGGTCTGTATTACAGGAGGGGGCGGAGACAAGACCAGTCGCCCTGCACAAGGAGAGAGAGCAGCAGTGAGCGGTCTGTATTACAGGAGGGGGCGGAGACAAGACCAGTCGCCCTGCACAAGGAGAGAGAGCAGCAGTGAGCGGTCTGTATTACAGGAGGGGGCGGAGACAAGACCAGTCGCCCTGCACAAGGAGAGAGAGCAGCAGTGAGCGGTCTGTATTACAGGAGGGGGCGGAGACAAGACCAGTCGCCCTGCACAAGGAGAGAGAGCAGCAGTGAGCGGTCTGTATTACAGGAGGGGGCGGAGACAAGACCAGTCGCCCTGCACAAGGAGAGAGAGCAGCAGTGAGCGGTCTGTATTACAGGAGGGGGCGGAGACAAGACCAGTCGCCCTGCACAAGGAGAGAGAGCAGCAGTGAGCGGTCTGTATTACAGGAGGGGGCGGAGACAAGACCAGTCGCCCTGCACAAGGAGAGAGAGCAGCAGTGAGCGGTCTGTATTACAGGAAGCTCCAAGTCTCACACGGGATTACTGCACAGATCTGGAAGAAATATACAGAGCTCACCCAGATTCTAGAAGTACACACAGGACTCTTCTATGAGGACAATATCTGCTGGTGCCGGAGTTCAGCTGTAATGACTTATTGTGTACAATCCTGTGTGCACACCTATTTATATCCTGTACTTAGATCTGCCATTTATTTATTTCCGGTATTTACATACCGCACGTTCATATTGGTCCCCTCCCCCGAGGAGCTTACAATCTAGATCCTCCTCTGACATATTAGGACCAATTTATACAACAGCACCAAAAATGTAATATAACTGATTCACCCGGATAGGAGGTTATGAGATAGCGGGAGGTTGTGGTATTCAATGATATTTGTAGAAGTAAAAATAGAAACATGTAATGGCGGCATTGTTGCAATTTTTAAAGTGACACCAAACTCAGGAGTTCAATCTTAAAATCCATTCCGGTCCCTGAACTCCGAACAACAATGTATCTTATTTGTGTATCACTCGGCTGCAGATCCTCCAATCATCTCTGAATTGGTGCCGACACTGTCCTTCCTTCTGGAGGGGGGCTACGTCTGTTCCCCATGGTCCCTGTGTGTGTTGTAAAGTAGTCACCGCTACATGCTCCCCTCCCACCCCCCACCCCCCCCCTGGGATGGACTACAAGCTCAGGCTTAGTTTACTCATTTTTAATGAGATTGTAGTCCATCCCGGGAGCGAGCTTGGAGCGGTGACTACTTTACAACACACACAGGGACCATGGGGAACAGACGTAGCCCCCCTCCAGAAGGAAGGACAGTGTCCGCACCAATTCAGAGATGATTGGAGGATCTACAGCCGAGTGATACACAAATAAGATACATTGTTGTTCGGAGTTCAGGGACCGGAATGGATTTTTAAGGTCTAATTCCTGAGTTTTGTGTCACTTTAAGAACATTTTATGTGAAAAGAAATAAAAATCTGAACTTTTGATATTTTATCAGATTCTTTATATAGTTTGTTACCTATAAAGTTCGAGGTTTATGGTTACAATATGAAACATAAAAATAGACGAGCGCTTAGTGAACACGTTACAGGTGAACTGCATTTGTAAGTCCGCCTGCCGTCTCCACCACCCCTCCCCCGTACGCGGAGCGACAGTGGGCACCTGCTAATGTGCAGAGAAAAGTGACCGATGAGCTGAGCGAGGGGCCGCGACCCCATACAATTGTATTATCGTAAAGGAAAGAAAAGTCTGAGCGTTTGATATGTTTTATGAGATTATTTTGATACTTTGTTTCCTCTGACTTCCTGTGTTTTGTATAATGCGGTTACGATCGGTCGCAGTTCGGGGGGCGGGTCCTCGGGTTACAGGTCAGTCCAATGAGATCATTTTATAAATTGTTTCATATTTCCCTCTTGTCATTCCTCGGCCGCGTCCTTCTGTCTTCTGTGTGAAGGACTCGCGTTCAAGGACGCCAGACTCAGAAGCCGCAAGCGTGCAGGAGGAAGGATGTGACCGGGGAGGGATGGATTTCATATCCCATTGTTACAGAACTGTCATCAGATATATCTGACCTCCGTCCTTCCCTTCAGTCTTCTATCTGACCTCCGTCCTTCCCTTCAGTCTTCTATCTGACCTCCGTCCTTCCCTTCAGTCTTCTATCTGACCCCCGTCCTTCCCTTCAGTCTTCTATCTGACCTCCGTCCTTCCCTTCAGTCTTCTATCTGACCTCCGTCCTTCCCTTCAGTCTTCTATCTGACCTCCGTCCTTCCCTTCAGTCTTCTATCTGACCTCCGTCCTTCCCTTCAGTCTTCTATCTGACCTCCGTCCTTCCCTTCAGTCTTCTATCTGACCTCCGTCCTTCCCTTCAGTCTTCTATCTGACCTCCGTCCTTCCCTTCAGTCTTCTATCTGACCTCCGTCCTTCCCTTCAGTCTTCTATCTGACCTCCGTCCTTCCCTTCAGTCTTCTATCTGACCTCCGTCCTTCCCTTCAGTCTTCTATCTGACCTCCGTCCTCCCCTTCAGTCTTATATCTGACCTCCGTCCTTCCCTTCAGTCTTCTATCTGACCTCCGTCCTTCCCTTCAGTCTTCTATCTGACCTCCGTCCTTCCCTTCAGTCTTCTATCTGACCTCCGTCCTTCCCTTCAGTCTTCTATCTGACCTCCGTCCTTCCCTTCAGTCTTCTATCTGACCTCCGTCCTTCCCTTCAGTCTTCTATCTGACCTCCGTCCTTCCCTTCAGTCTTCTATCTGACCTCCGTCCTTCCCTTCAGTCTTATATCTGACCTCCGTCCTTCCCTTCAGTCTTCTATCTGACCTCCGTCCTTCCCTTCAGTCTTCTATCTGACCTCCGTCCTTCCCTTCAGTCTTCTATCTGACCTCCGTCCTTCCCTTCAGTCTTCTATCTGACCTCCGTCCTTCCCTTCAGTCTTCTATCTGACCTCCGTCCTTCCCTTCAGTCTTCTATCTGACCTCGGTCCTTCCCTTCAGTCTTCTATCTGACCTCCGTCCTTCCCTTCAGTCTTCTATCTGACCTCCGTCCTTCCCTTCAGTCTTCTATCTGACCTCGGTCCTTCCCTTCAGTCTTCTATCTGACCCCCGTCCTTCCCTTCAGTCTTCTATCTGACCCCCGTCCTTCCCTTCAGTCTTATATCTGAACTCCATCCTTCCCTTCAGTCTTCTATCTGACCTCCATCCTTCCCTTCAGTCTTCTATCTGACCTCCGTCCTCCCCTTCAGTCTTCTATCTGACCTCCGTCCTTGCCTTCAGTCTTCTATCTGACCTCCGTCCTTGCCTTCAGTCTTGCACAGTTGTACCGGCTCCTCTTCCTCTGATGTCACTGCACACTGGGAGCGTCTCACAATGTGCATTAGAAGCTGTAGCAAGTCAGATAGAGCTCCGCCTCATTTCCTGGCTTGCACAGTTGTACCGGCTCCTCTCTGCTGCTCAGGGGTGGGGAGACATTGAGCTGCTGGTGGAAGGGGGAGCGGGGAGACCTCTTGTTCATTAGTATTGTGGAGGACAGAGGGAAGGATATCCTCTTAACCCTACAACAATGGAAAACCGATTTGGAGCTCTTAGGGCTTATTCACATCAGCAGGTGCACATTGAGGTGACCATGATGCATGGCTGCTGGTGTCCATTCTACAAGACTTCAAGGCTCCCAAATACCGACTACACATCTCCTGTCTTGTAATGTGGAATGTACTCGTGATTCGCCTGCCGCTATCACACTCGGGCCTTGCGCACCTTTCACGCCCAGAATTGATGGCGCCATCGGCCCGGCACCCTCATGTGCAGCATCTGGATGCAAGTGGGACGAGCAGGTGCGTCTCCTCTCACTCTCCTTCATACAGAGAGGCCGTTAGTTCTGGAGACGTCAACGATTTGTGCGAAACTTGCTTCGCTGGCAGTTCTCGGCGATCTTCCCTCGTGCTACGGAGAGAGGGAGAGAGAGAGGGAAAGAGGGAGAAAGAGAGGGAAAGAGGGAGGGAGAGAGAGGGAGAGAGAGAGGGGGGGAGAGAGAGGGAGAGAGAGAGAGGGGGGAGATTTTTTTGGGGGAGAGAGAGAGAGGGAGGGAGAGAGAGAGAGAGAGAGCACAAAAACAGGTTTTACCAGCTGGAGGTGTTCTGTGTTTTCTTACAGCTCAGTACATGACTTGCAGCAAACTCTACTGAGACATAAGAATCCTCTGTTATCATGTTCAACAGGTCAGTCTCCCCTTCCCCAGTGATCAGTCTGCTGCAGGCAGGAGGAAGCATTTCCTCATTCTCCTCTCCCCCAGCGATCAGTCTGCTGCAGGCAGGAGGAAGCATTTCCTCATTCTCCTCTCCCCCAGCGATCAGTCTGCTGCAGGCAGGAGGAAGCATTTCCTCATTCTCCTCTCCCCCAGTGATCAGTCTGCTGCAGGCAGGAGGAAGCATTTCCTCATTTTCCTCTCCCCCAGTGATCAGTCTCCTGCAGGCAGGAGGAGGCATTTCCTCATTCTCCTCTCCCCCAGTGATCAGTCTGCTGCAGGCAGGAGGAAGCATTTCCTCATTTTCCTCTCCCCCAGTGATCAGTCTCCTGCAGGCAGGAGGAGGCATTTCCTCATTCTCCTCTCCCCCAGTGATCAGTCTGCTGCAGGCAGGAGGAAGCATTTCCTCATTCTCCTCTCCCCCAGTGATCAGTCTGCTGCAGGCAGGAGGATGCATTTCCTCTCCCCCTGGTTGTGGCGTTTCCCTCCGTGTCCTCACATCTAATGCAGATAAATTATGACATCATGGGTCATTGGACCACTGGAGTCCAGGGGAGAAGAGGCTGGGGGGCCGGTCTAGCAGCCCAGCAGGACCAAAATGAGCAGTTAACCCGTGCAACGCGGGAGTAGCCCCACTGCAAGGGTTCGTTTTATACTCCCGAAGTTCCGCTTTAACATTTAACAAGTATATCTGACATCAGGTCCTCTTTATGTTCCTGCGAAGGATTGGATAGAGGAGCGGCTTCGGCTATTATGAACAAGAAGATTTGTATCCGAGCCGCATTTGTAATTCTTAACGTGAATAACCTCTTTATATAAAGTGAATTTCTGATGCCGGGTTCCCCGACTACGGGGCTCTCGCTGCTCTCAGTAAATGAAAGATTCCACAGTGCAGCTGTGTGCGCCGGAGAAGACGCCGGAGACGACGCGAGAGGGAACGGCAACGGAAGACAAGAGGAGACGGAAAGACAAAGGGGGATGATTAAAGAAACAAAGTCGCCTGGGATCTCCCCGACCAAATCCGCCCGCGCTTCGGAGGAGGACGTTACAGTTACATCTTCGTACTTCCTGCCGATCGGGATGGCAAAAAAGCCCAAAGTCTGCCCGATGATGGTGATGGTGATGGTGATGGTGATGATGATGATGATGGTGGTGATGATGATGTCACTGTCTCGTGCTTGACGACAAGTCGAGTTTCTGTCATTTTGGTGAAATTATTACTCCTTTTATTTTTAGTAATTCATTATATGATCTACGTTCGCTCATCCTTTTATATGTAGCTCGTATATATTGTATAACGTTTTACTTCCTGTTAAAAGGATTTGTAAAGTCCCAGCATCTCCTCTCCTGTTATGACATCAGCATTGTAATAGGAATACATAGTGGAGTTGCGTCTGATAACACAATCAAAGCTTACGTGAAGAAATCCCTTTTATGTAGTGAGCGCCGCCTTCCATCTGCCCATCACTTCCAACAACTTCCTGGATCCCCAGTGTGCTCTGCATCTCGTTTCCCTGCTGCTTCACATGATGCAATCTCCATTTCTCAAGACTACATTGCCCATCATGCATTGCAACAACTTCCTGGATCCCCAGTGTGCTCTGCGTCTCTTTCCCCTGCTGCTTCACATGATGCAATCTCCATTCTCAAGACTACATTGACTACATTGCCCATCATGCATTGCTTCCAGCAAGACATGACAATGTTACATTGTTCAAGACTACATATCCAATCATGCATTGCTTCCAGCCATTGTTCAGATGTGGAGTTGTAGTTCAGATGGCAGGCTCTGTTAGAGTGGTGTTCACATGCAGCTGCAGGAGTGGGGGGGGGGGTTTGACTGATTGGGTGTGCTCCGATGCTTAACTTCTGGTTTCCCACTAAACCCGAGCTCATTTCTAATACTAATCTTTTATGTGTTATATGTAGGGATGTCCCTATACCACTTTTTTCAAGAACAAGTACAAATACTTCCCCTCGGGTATTTGACGATACCAGTTACCGATACTTTTTCTTGAAAGGGACATGTGACATTTTTTCTGAAACAACACAGACTGACGATTTTAGGTTTCTCACCAGAACTAAATACACATGTCCCCGGAGCAGAGTACAGATGTCCCCCGGAGCAGAGTACAGATGGCCCCCCGGAGCAGAGTACAGATGTCCCCCGGAGCAGAGTACAGATGTCCCCCGGAGCAGAGTACAGCTGTCCCCGGAGCAGAGTACAGCTGTCCCCGGAGCAGAGTACAGCTGTCCCCGGAGCAGAGTACAGCTGTCCCCGGAGCAGAGTACAGCTGTCCCCGGAGCAGAGTACACATGTCCCCAAAGTACAATACGTGTCCCCAGAGCAGAGCACAGATGTCCCCAAAGCACAATACGTGTCCCCAGAGCAGACTACAGATGACCCCAAAGCACAATACGTGTCCTCAAAGCAGAATACAATGTCCCCGAGCACAGTACATCTTACCAGGCTGCGATCTCACCTGGGCAGCATGTGGATCTCTGCAGGGCTCTGCTTGCAGTGGCTAAGCTGTGGAGAGTTGATTGTGCGTGTGTCGTCTCCGGTGCTGTGTGGGGCTGTCCATGGCTGTGCCTGCGCCGGGAAGGAGGAGGAGATGTAGAATTGGACAGCTACTGCCAGGTCCCCAGCACACTGCCGAGGTCCCCTCTAACGCAGGAACTCAGCAGCCGCTGCGGTTTAAAAATTTAAAGGGCAGGTATCGGCCATAAGAATCGGGGTATTTTCCAGAGTACAAGTACTCGTGAAAGTGCCTGGTATCGGGACAGCCCTAGTTATATGTAGCCCTGATCCTTTGCACCCCCGAAACTCATTGGCTTATTATGATGTGAGTCTAAATAAAGTTGCCTCTGGACCCATTCCATACATGAGCAAAGAGCCAACATTTGTCCACTACTTTAGAATCATTCCCTATATGACCTGGCTGAGGACACAGACTGCCTAACGGAGACCCAAAGTCCCACACCTTCTACTTTCCAAGGTTTGGACTACTGACGGTGTCCCCGCAGGGGAGATTCGCCATATTTGCCCTGGTGACCATTGTCACAGAGACAGAAGGTGACAGGAAATCCAATGGGGGAAGTCATCCAATGGGGACACCCTTTCCAAAGAGGGGACTTACTATGATCATTTCCTCTTGTGTCTCTGGGAAGTGAAGAGAATCCACAACTGGTTAAAGGAGAACTCCATTCAGGACGAAAAACCTTTTCCACCATGATGTGAATTTGCTGCCGCAGCTCCAATCCCCCCTTCAAGGGGAAGCCTGTCAGGATTGTAGTTTGGGAACTTCTACTGTTGATTTGTATTTTAAAGGTTCACTGTTCATCATGTTTAAAGCAAATCTACCAGACGGGGTCTGCCCAGCTGAAAACCATGCACCCAGGGCCGGTGCTAGACTATTTTGCGCTCTAGGCAAGACCAGCTACTTGCACCCCCCACAACCATTTCCCGCGGCGCAACCCCCAATCCCCCCTTCTCCTGCATGGCCCCATTCTCCTGCCGGATAGCTTCCGCAGGTGGCAGGTGAATGTAAGCAGCCGGGAGCAATAGCCACACTGCTATTGGCTATATCAATTACTTACTTGAGAAATGAAAGGAAAGGCTCCGCTGCTCCCACCCTATTGGCTTCATCAAATGACGCCGATACCAGAACTATACTGACACCGTCGGAAATCAATCCAACGCTGCTCAACGAAACAAAGATGGACTTTCCAAT
>NW_017306877.1:768490-775551 GCF_000935625.1 Nanorana parkeri | reverse complement strand
GAGGCTGCACCCTAGGCAGCTTCCTAGTTTGCCAATTGGCAGCACCGGCCCTGCCATGCAACACCTATGCAGGTGATACCTAGCAGGCATCTCCGCCATCATACAGGAAGGCTGAGTGATTGCATTGAACCGCTGAGCCCCCATCTGCTTTCTGATCAGCGAATCTCCATATTTAGTACATTTGCAAGGAGTTCTGGAGCTGTGTGCCGGAACTACAGGGAGCCGTTGGCAGCCTTTCCCACCGGCGTTCAGTATTATTTCAGTATTATGTCATTGTCATGGTTTCTATAGCAGAGACAAATAATGCACAATGCTGCCCCATGACTAGCCTGGAGCCATGAAGCAGTGACGTGATAAAGGCCTCTGTGAGTGTGTTCACTTCTTATTCTAATTACTGGTTTACTACTTCCTTTTTCTTGTTTGCTTTCCTACTGTTTACACAATGTATAGACTTGTATACTTCGTCCGATTTTCTGTTCCTGAAGAGCCCGGGCGGTCATGTGTATGTATATTGACCTAAAGATCGGAGCTCAGTGTGCAGGTGCGGCAACTGGAAGATGGCAGAATGATTGAATGTGTTCGAGAAGCCTTCAAAGAATGACTTTGTCACCCGGGGGGTCTGCGGGATCCTAAAGGTTCATTGAGAAGTCGATCTTTGTTTCGTTGAGCTGCGTTGGATTGATCTCTGACGGTGTCAGTATAGTTCTGGTATCGGCGTCATTTGACGAAGCCCAGTAGGGTGGGAGCAGTGGAGCCTTTCCTCTCATTTCTCAAGTAAGTAAGAACTGTGAGGGAGACATTTCTTCCTGCAGATCACCAATGCAATGCCGTATCCTTCCCACTGATCATCATTGTATGCGGGCAATATACCAAACACCAATGTAGGGGGTCATTCCTCTTGATGACCACCAAAGTACACTGACCTCCAATGTAAGGGGGCACTACACTGACCACCAATGTAAGGGGGCACTACACTGACCACCAATGTAAGGGGGCACTACAATGACCACCAATGTAAGGGGACACTACACTGACCACCAATGTAAGGGGGCACTACAATGACCACCAATGTAAGCGGGCACTATACTGGCTTCCAATGTAAGCGGGCACTATACTGGCTTCCAATGTAAGCGGGCACTATACTGGCTTCCAATGTAAGCGGGCACTATACTGACCTCCAATGTGAGGGAGCGGTGTACTGGCCACTAATTTAAGGGGGCACTATACTGACCTCCAATGTAAGGCGGGCACTACACTGACATCTAATTTAGGGGGCCCTACAATGACCTCCAATGTGAGTGGGGGAATACACTGAACACCAATGTAGAGGGGCACTACACTGACCTCCAATGTAAAGAGGGGCATTATGCTGACCTCCAATGTAAGGTGGTACCACACTGACCTCCCGTATAAGGGGTTGCTACACTGGCCTCCAATGTTTGGGGACACTTGCATCGCAGAACAAAGTTTTAGATCTTTACATACCATAAGACGCGATGATTCACAGTTATGTATCTGTTGTGCTTTGCCTTTACTCTAAGTACGTTTAATGTTCACCTTACACACACCCCACCCAGATCTGATTGAAGATCATGGAACTCTTCCTTGGATGGGTTCCAGCTGGGGATTAGGTTGGAGTCGGATCTAGATTTTTCGGGTGGGATAAATAAATTATTTTTGGGTGTGGTAAATGACGAGGTGCCAGAAGTGTCTCGCTAAAAACCGTCGCGTAGTATTATTTTACCAAAAACAGATGCATTGCTGTTATCGCGTCTGCCCGCTTCTGTGCGCACGTTCACGTTTCATAGGCATCTCCTTCACTGGAAGTACATTTTGGCTTTGCTTCTCTTCCTCCCAGGGGGTGTTGATAACCGGTTTAAATCCGCCAACTCTTTCTTTTTACACTTCTTGACCTTTTTACTGACTCGCCAGGCTTTGGTCAAGTGATCCATTTTAGGTCGAATGGGCAGAATTCTGAAGGGTTCTCAAACTTTCCTGGCGCTGACGGTCTTGGCGCAACAAGACGGCTTATTAACAGCCGACTCCTTCACCCTCCATTAAACCTCGAGGACCTCGGAATGGAAATTAAATAATATATATAGGAATTCTTAAAGTATGTGCTGCTCCATGTAGGCGCTGGAATTTTTTTGCAGGAATAAAACGCCTCCCCCCCCCCCCCCGCTCCCATATGATAATTTATCCTTGAAACATGAGGACCCTGTCAAGCTGCCAAGGGTACTGTGAACATCTCGGAGCAGCCATCAACTCCATCTACCCTGTCGCTCCATGCCTACCTCTACGCCTGCCGCTGCGGCTTGTCAGAGCACCAATGAAGCATTATAGCGGAGGACGGTCTCGGCTGCTTTTACTGCTTTTTAAGTAGTTTTAGTTTTTTTTCCCCTTTTTAATGTTCCTCATGGGAAGCGGCAGGGAGGTTGACGATGCGTGTGAAGAAGTTTTGAGTGAAGTGGAGCTCGGGAGGATGCATTTTATTTATTTGCAAGGACTGGGAAGATGGCGGTACAGCTGCCTCTGGGCCAATAGGGATCACAGCGCCTCATCTGTGTCTCCTACCTATTCATGAGCGTTGTGCTCTCGGTAGGTTCTCTACACAATAAGGCAGCATTCTGTTTTCCCCGTCCTTTTAATCTCTAATACAAGGTATCTCAACCTTTATTCGGTCAGGACACCATATAAGAGTATGACAAATCTCAAGGCATTCCCCGTCTAAAATTTAAAAAAATGACGTGGCCCCTTCAAAATCCGTTCAAGTTCCTTATCCCAGATAGGTGTCTGGGGTAGATTTTAAGAGGGGACACCATGCAAAAGCACAAGCAGTGGGGTTCCCTTCTTCACAACTGTTCCCCCTTCAAATCAGGAGTCCACTTCAAATCAGAGCCTCCTGCCCATCAGGAGTCCCCTACTTTCATATCAGAGCCCCATTTTTACATTAGGAGCACCCTGCACATCAGGAGCCCCTTTCACATCAGAGTCCCTCCCCTCGGACATTAGGACTCCTCCTCCTTCACAGAGTCCTCCTTTTTCACATCAGAGTCCCCCCTTACATGAGAACCTCCCTTTTTTATCAGGTCCACTTCTTATCAGAGCCTCTTTTTTTCATTAGGAGCCTCCTCCGGTGCCGCCTCACCTCCTCTAGAGCTGACTTCGTTGGCACCGCTGATTCTCTCCTGCCTCTCCCGCGGCTCTTCAAGTTCCCCCTTATGCCACCACCGGCCCTAGGAATGGTCACAACTAGGTCTTATTTTCAGGGTAGGTCTTATATTTTAGCAATTCCCAAAAATAGTACTAGGTCTTATTTTCGAGGTAGGTCTTATTTTCGGGGAAACAGGGTATACATCCGAACCCCCTCTTTTCAGAGCAGCGTCCCCCCATTTTTCATATAGTTATTCCTTCACATCGGGGAACCCATTGTCATTCAACCCAGGCTATCACAGACCCTCCTGGGGTGCAGCATCATGCAACCTAGCCTCCAGACAGAGCAACACTTATATGTCATGACGTGTGATTCTCTGTCCAGGAGTAAGGATGGTCCATCGCCAATGACAGAGGAAAAGAGGAAGGATCCATTGAGTGTGCAGTCCATTCACTTTGAATGGGCATTTAGTGAGCCCCAACCCATGAAGAAAATGCACCAGCACTGTTTTTGGCCATTGGAACATCCCACGATGCACATTTTACATTCACGCCAGTGTACTGTGGTGTGCCTAAAGGCAGGTGCATTGGGTCATGCTGTAGAAATGTGTGGTGGCGGATTGAGTCACCAAAGGGCTCTTGTGCAAGACCAAATGATGGGCCCCATGTTCAACTTCTGGCGGTAAAAAAAACCTCTCGCTGGGTATCGATCAATAGCTAGGTAGAAGCGAGTCCTGTATATGTTTGGGGTGCCTTCAAGGAAACTCGATGCGCATATACATTGTGTTAACATGCCTTACAACACGGTTTTAATGAATTCTTCTGCAAACACGTACTGTAGGTGTGAATTCAGTCTCAAGGATAATGTTATGCTCGCAAAGGTGATCGTCTATTGTGGGAAATTAGCAGATTTTTTTTTTAAACTTGTTGCCAGGGAGATTTATTTGTTGCTGCGTGATAACTCTGCCTGCAGGCTTCCTGCCCCTAGCAAGCCATAAGAAATAAGGTGGTGGCCATAGCCAACTAGCATTCTCAGAAGGAGAAGTTGGCAACAGTGCCGTGTCAGATTCCTCGCATCACCTTTCATCTTCTCGTGGAGTCACGAGGCGGCCCAACCAAGTACTGATGGGGTGGTCATAATAATCTGGCCACTCAGTGTATATTTTAGTTCCGGGACCTTGGTTTGGTACTTCGCATTTTTTATCTGTGGCATGTCGTGGTTGGTATTGTCCTGGGTCATAAAAAATGAATACAAAAAAAACCTTGCGCCAATAATAAAACCAGGTGTATTGTTCACTTCGTGTAATGTTCCGCGCTTTTACCCCACGCTCTACACAAAGTGAATATATATATATATACACATATAAACCCCTTAAATTAACATCAACAGTGTTTGCAAATATATAAAATAGCGCTCAATCACTCGCACAATACATGTAAAACATCAAATTCAGAAAAAAGAGAAGAAAATAATTCTTCATATAATATCACTATATAATGTATAATAATAGGAGTGACCAAACTATTTAACCCCACAGTGTCCAAAAACAATAAATCCTAAAGGATAAATATATCCCAATTCCACAAGTCCCCTTTCTCTGAATTAGCAGTCCCCTCATATTGGAAGTCAGTGTAGTGTCTTTTACATTGGAGGTCATTGTAATGCCCCCTTATATTAGAGGCGATTGTAGTGCCCTCTGACATTGGAGGCCATTGTAGCGCTCCCTTATATTGTAAGTCAATGTAATGCCCCCTTATATTGGAGGTCATTGTAATGCCCCCTTATATTAGAGGTCAATGTAATGTCCCCTTATATTAGAGGTCATTGTAATGCCCCCTTATATTAGAGGTCATTGTAGTACCCCCTTACATTGGTGGTCAGTGTAGTGCCCCCTTACATTGTAGGTCATTGTAATGCCCCCCTTGTATTGGAGGTCATTGTAATGCCTTCTGACATTGGAGGCCATTGTAGCGCCCCCTTATATTGGAGGTCATTGTAATGCCCCCCTTATATGAGAGGTCATTGTAATGCCCCCTTATATGAGAGGTCAATGTAATGCCCCCCTTTATATGAGAAGTCATTGTAATGCCCCCTTATATGAGAGGTCATTGTGATGCCCCCTTATATGAGAGGTCATTGTAATGCCCCCTTATATGAGAGGTCATTGTGATGCCCCCTTATATGAGAAGTCAATGTAGTACCCCTCTTATATCAGAGGTCATTGTAATGCCCCCCTTATATGAGAGGTCATTGTAATGCCCCCTTATATGAGAAGTCAATGTAGTACCCCTCTTATATCAGAGGTCATTGTAGTGCCCCCTTCTTTTAGAAGTAATTGTAATGCCCTCTTATATTCAAGGTCATTGTAATGCTCCCTTATATTGGAGGTCAATGTAGTGCTCCCTGACATTGGAGGCCATTGTAGCGCCCCCTTATATTGGAAGTTAGTGTGGTGTCTCATATATTAGAGGTCATTGTAATCCCCCGTATATTGGAAGTCAGTGTAGTATACACACTACCTTGGTGGTAAGTGTAGTGCTTCCTTACACTGGTGGTAAGTGTAGTGTCCCTGTTACATTGGTGGTCAGTGTAGTGCTCATTAGTATTCAGTGAAGAAGGGCCTCTTTATATTGGTGGTCATTGGCAGAAGGGCCACCTTAAACTTGTACTCAGTGGGAACAATTCCTTCCAGCTAAAATGATCAATGGAGTCAGTGGTCACTTATCAGAATGGCCAAAATGGCCTCGTTTAAGTTCAAGGAACTCCTCACACCCCTCAGAGGAACCCTAGAATTCCACGGAACCCCGGTTGACAAACGCTGGGCTAAACCTATTTCCATTGGATAGTAGTTGCATCTTATTGTCCCTCGTAACAAGCAGTAACAGAAGCATAGGGATGTAGAGAGGTGTTCATTTTAAGAGGATATTTGATTTAGTTGTAGTCATATTTTAGTCACCTGGTGACGAGGGAGCATGGAGACGGCTTCCCTGCTAATCAGGAAGTCGGGCGGTGAGTCATTACATGCCACCAGGCTTCTTTAATGGGACTTCCGGTTTTCGGTATTCGGTATTCGGTAGGGATCCACCAATACCAGTATTTCGGTATCGAGTATGAGTACTGATATTTATTTATTTTTTTGGTACTTGCCGATACCGAATACCAAGTACCGGAAGTCCCATTCAGGAAGCCAGGCGGCGTGTAATGACTCGCCACCCAGGTTCCTGATTAGCAGTGAAGCCGTCCCCACGCTTCTCGTCACGAGGGAGCATGGATCCGGCTTTCTGGGAAGCCGGGCGCCGCGTAATGACGCGGCGCCCGGCTACCTGATTGGCCGGAAAGTCGGCTCCGTGCTCCCTCGTCATGAGCTGAAGAGGGAGAATGAAGCTGGCTTCCCGGCCGTTAGGAAAGCCGGGCTCTGCGTCATTACACGGCGCCCGGCTTCCTGATTGGCCAGCTTCCCGACCAATCGGGAAGCCAGGCAGAGTTTTATTACACGCTGCCCGGCTTCCTGATTGGCTAGGAAGCAGTCTCCGTGCTCTCTCGTCACTTGTGACGAAGGAGCATGGAGCTGGCTTCCCGGCCAATCAGGAAGCCAGGCAGCGTGTAATGACTCGCTGACCGGCTTACTGATGCAGGAAGTATCGGGCTAGGCATCGGAGCATTTGGGCGAGTACTCGCCCAAATACTCGGCATAGATACTAGTATCGGTGCATCCCTAGTATTCGGTATCAACGAGTAACCGGAAAAAAAATATATATCGGTACTCGATACTGAAAAACCGGTATCTGTGCATCCCTAACGAAAACTATCACGAAAATGATTAGTCAATAGTAACACTGATATCAAAATGTGTTTTTCTCCGGGATGCTACTCGCTCTCTTTTCTTGTATGTTGACATAGCTGTGTT
>NW_017306877.1:766399-768466 GCF_000935625.1 Nanorana parkeri | reverse complement strand
AATCGCGAGCTAAATGCCAAGATTTATAACCGCCGGCTCGCCGCGCGCTTATTACATTCCGCTCCGCTCCACTGTAAGTAAACTTTCGCATAAAGCTACATGTTTAAAAGTGAAAGCTAATTTATTACACTGCAGCCTGAAAATTGCTATGTAGTGCCTTATTTTTTCGGGGGAAAACGTGCAAGGCTTATCATTATCAGCGTGAACGCAATTACTACACTTCAAGGTTTCTCTCGGAAAAAGAAATTGAGCGTGCAAATACTCCTTCATCATAATCACACTGACTGCGCCGAGGCATTCATAAAAGGGCCGGCGACGTATTGAAATTCAATATTGTTTTAGTCGGAATCAATTATAATAATTGTTTGCATTTTTAAAGTGTAATTTACCATTGAAGAGGAAGGAAAATGAGCGGAGATCAACCAATAGCTGCCAACACATCATATTTTCCTATTAGGCGCGGTGCCGCGGCCCGCACGCTCGTTCCCGAGTCCTTACAGACTGTAAAATGACATTCTCCTCATTTTGAAGAGAGAGCTCAATTATGAGGAAGGGCCGGCGGTCGGTGAACGCTTCATGACAGCGGTTGGCTCAGCAGTCGTGCTTTGGCTATTGCAAATATTTCTTAAATGAGAACTATGGGGTCAGGGCTTTTCGTCTATCTAGAGGCAGAGCCAGCTGTACCCGCCCCCTCCCCCGTCTGTTCCGCCAGTCAGCGCTATCGGAGCGGGGAGGGGGGAATCCAGCCCCTCCCCTGTCACGGCAGAGAGCCGTGACAGGATCGAGTGGTGAGCGAACGCCGGTATGTGTTCGCTCACCTCCCGATCTACTGAACCGACCTGTGACAGTCTCATTGTCACAGGTCGGCTAGAACTATGAGGGTGAGTGAAAAGCACGCCCCTCATAGTTCTCCTTTTAAGCCCGGCGTCTGTTTGTCCCGTTGAATTCTTACCTTGATTAGAAAGATTTATTTATTTATTAAAGTGGATATATTTTTCATGTTTAGTGCAGCATGCTGGGTAATGTGTCAGTGTAATACTTCCAGGTATTGCTTACCTCTCTAGAGCAATCACATTACTCCCCCCCAGCAAAGCCTTCACCTGCTTTACTCTGCAGAACGACGGCGCCTTCTTCGTTCAGCCAACACCCATGGTCACCATCTACTACCTGGATTGTGATGCCGGTGTTCTATCGAAAGTTCCAACTCGTCGAGATCTCCAACGACCTGACTTCTGGTTTAGTTAGAAGTAAGAGGTTTGGGCGAGAAGGCTCAACTGCACATGTGCCACCCGCGGCATTTCCCTATACACATACTACACAGCAAAAAAAAAGTATTAAAATGAACTAGGGTCATACTAATCCAGCACGTTGTTCATCTGAGTTGCCCCACTCAATATGGCCGCCGCTTAGGGTTTGTAGTTACAGTCCACCTGCAGGACAGGGCTTGCCCGCCCCTGATCTATAGGGTATCCTACATTGGTTTCCTAACGTTCTTTACAAAGTAATTTCATGTTTTCAAGACTTTCTGGCAATCCTGATATTATAATACAGACTGGAACATAACATTGGTGGTAATAATGTTGTGTCCTAGGTGTTTCCAGTTTCCACCTGGTCAAAATTTGGTCAAAAGTTTGTAGACCCCTGACCATCACGCCGTTATAAGCTTGGTGAACATCCCATTTCAAAACCATGACCATTAATATGAAGTTGCCGCCCCCCCATGACCATTAATGTGGAGTTGCGCTTTGTTGCTGTAACATCCTCCACTCTTCTGGAAAGACTTTCTGCAAGATTTTGGAGGGTGTCTCTGGGAATTTGTCCCATTTGTGAGGTCAGGTACTGATGTTAGATGAGAAGACCTGGCTCACAATCGGTTTTCCAATTCATTGCAAAGGCATTCAGTAGGGTTGAGGTCAGGACTCGAGTTCCTCCACACCAGACTGGCCAAACCATGTCTGTATGGAGCTGGCTTTGTACACCGGGGACCGTCATGGTGGACCAGAGAACGGTCTTCACCAAACTGGTCACACCATGTCTGTATGGAGCTGGCTTTGTACACAGGGGGAC
>NW_017306877.1:760906-765367 GCF_000935625.1 Nanorana parkeri | reverse complement strand
GCCCCCCATGACCATTAATATGAAGTTGCTGCCCCCCATGACCCTTAATATGAAGTTGCCGCCCCCCATGACCATTAATATGGAGTTGCCGCCCCCATGACCATTAATATGGAGTTGCGCTTTGTTGCTGTAACATCCTCCACTCTTCTGGAAAGACTTTCTGCAAGATTTTGGAGGGTGTCTCTGGGAATTTGTCCCATTTGTGAGGTCAGGTACTGATGTTAGATGAGAAGACCTGGCTCACAATCGGTTTTCCAATTCATTGCAAAGGCATTCAGTAGGGTTGAGGTCAGGACTCGAGTTCCTCCACACCAGACTGGCCAAACCATGTCTGTATGGAGCTGGCTTTGTACACCGGGGACCGTCATGGTGGACCAGAGAACGGTCTTCACCAAACTGGTCACACCATGTCTGTATGGAGCTGGCTTTGTACACAGGGGGACCGTCATGGTGGACCAGAGAAGGGTCTTCACCAAACTGGTCACGCCATGTCTGTATGGAGCTGGCTTTGTACACAGGGGACAGTCATGGTGGAACAGAAAAGGGTCTTCACCAAACTGTGACCACAAGGTTGGAATTGCTCAATTGTCTACCATGTCTTCACTGGAGACACCTGAACTCCATCATCTGGTACAGTTCCCACATGGTTTTGGCTATGTAGGTAGGTGTCAGGTGTTGATGAACTTTTGCAATCTATCCAGATCAAGAATTGGGGCTTCATTCTATCCTTCCAGACTGACCCTTGAACGCTTTCCTGTGCCCGCCGATGGGCTAGCCCTTTAATGACGGTGTTATGTCCCACTTGCTTTCCTCTCAATCTTTCCGTTTCATTTTGCTTTCATTATCTAGATTGTTCTTTTATGATCTAATGCGATGATGGGATAAATTGTCTTCAGGTGAATTGAAAGCACTGCTGGGAATATTCTTTGTAAACTAATTGGGATATTATCTTGTTACATCCTGAACTGCATAACTAGCACTCTGTGGAAGCTGGGCCGTGCGAGGAGCACTTCCCACCATCTCCATTATTATTGATTTACAAGTGCTGCCATCTCCCGTGGCGTTGTACAAAAGCGATCCAATCACGGGTGAGTCAGACGCATAATGCAAACACCTATAACAAATAAAAAGCACAGCTGTACAGCAAAACATATACCGTTTTCTTCCCTTTTATAGCGTCATCTGAGAATAATCAGTGCAATCACGGAGAGGGCGAGATATGAAGTATAGAGGAGGAAAGACGTTTTACATCTCTGCATTACATCTAGAAGGCTTGGCAATTCGCGGCAGTTCTCTCCAGTGCCAGGGCCACCAATAGGGGGGTACAGCCACCCCTCTCGTACTGGGCCCCTATAAAGACAGCAGGGGCACCCACACAGCTTCTCCCAGTGAGAATTGGCTGTACATCCACCTAGTTCACTTGTACTTCCCCCCCCCCCCTCCCCCACCCCTCACTGTGGTTTTCGGGGTCCACTGCTTCTCTGGGGCTTCCCTTTTCAGAGCTGCCTTTTTAGCGCTGCTGTGAAAATGCATATTAAATATATTGGATTGATAATGCAAGTGAGGCTGAGGGAGTTAGGCTGAGGGTGTTAGACCTTCTACGAAATTTTGGAGGGTGTCTGTGGGAATTGGTCCCATTTGTGAGGTCAGGTACTGATGTTAGATGAGAAGACCCGGCTCACAATCCGTGTTCCAATTCATCTCAAAGGCGTTAGGGCTGAGGTCAGGACTCGCGTTCCTGAGCACCAAAGGTGCACAGTGTTAGGCTGAGGGTGTCAGGCTGAAGGAGCTGGGCTGAGGATGTTGTGTTGAGAGGGTTAGGTTGAGAGGTTGGTTCAACATCTGAAAACATCTTTGATGAGACACTTTATCATCTTTGTTGAAAACATTGGTTGCCCGGTTGTCTCCTCAATGGTACTGGAGTTGGTTTACTAAAAGTGTAGAGCGTACTTAACAAAATATTAGTCCCAGTTCCTAGGACACCATCACCCCATCCCAACAGTATACACCTGACAAGCCCGCCTTCCAGCTGGTCCTGCCCAGATCACTCCCGGTTTCCGGGTGGTCCCGCCCCTCAATATGTGGGAACCGCCTACTTGTGACAACATCCCCCATGGTTAATACCATTTTTTGAGCTACTAAATTAAGGGTGATGGTGTGATCCAAGGACACAGCCCTGGATAGAGATCCGAGATGTAAGATTCTCCCAGCAAGTTCAGGACTTCTATGGTGGAGCATGTGCACTTTGCAAAGTGAATTTTCACTGTAGCCCCACTGCAAGGGTTCAAATTTTATTTGCCCGCAGTTCTTCTTTAAGTTTAATGAGTAGGTTGGGGGTGGGGCAGATGGATGCAGAAAAGTGGAGAGACGGCCGCGGAAGAGGAAAGTTCTCAGGAACTTCATTACAGATCAAAAATGTATTCTCATGGATAAATAAATCATTTAATGTTAAATAACGAGGAATTAATGTAACATCTGTCCGCGCAGCCTCGTCCTCTCCTGCCCTTCAGGCCGCATCGTGCCGTCTGGGATACGTTGAGCGCTCCTCATCACTCTCCGCTATGGCAGAACTCGAGTTGTATATGAATCTGTTTTAATGGCAACCAGGAACACTCCTGAGTGTGATTTATAAACAGATTCCTGCGCGCCGCAGTCCCCCGTCCCTTCCCCGGGCGACAGATATACATTTTTCTTGAAATAATTTTGGTTGCAGAAAAAGAAATTCCTTCCACTCCGAGCAGCCGGTAAGGGGAAGTGGGAAGAGTTCACGGCTAGAAAGTCAGAATCATCGAGAATATGGAGGCTCGGATCATTGCTGCCACTGGCCTATGGGCAAGGCTTTCTCCACAGCTCTGATATACTCCATATTGTGTCTTTGCCATTAGAAAGCTATGGGGGCCATTGCTGGGTGTCTTTTGGAAATGCTTACTGCCTTTGTTTTCCCATTTAACTGTCGCCTGATCCCCCTCGCCCCCCACACTGTAATTTTATGGCAGAGCGATGTTGGGTTTAGGAAGATAATGGTTGTTGTACGTCTCATAAACCACATAGGTAGGAGACGGAAGGATGGACAGGTGATTGCCTGATGATGATGGACAAGTGCAGCTGTATTGGGGGATGGTAAAGTGCTGCCTACATTGTTGTTATAGAAGAATTTTATACATGAATGCATTACTTTTACTCTTGCTATACCATACTGGCGTGCTCTTTTCTCCGATACACTCTCGCTCCGGTGCACTCCTTTTTACTCTTGCTACCCCATGCCAGAGTGCTCTTTTCTCCGGTGCGCTCTTTTCTCTGGTGCACTCTTTGTTCCGGTGTGCCCCTTTTCACTGGTGTGCTCTCTTCCTGGGCGTGCTCTCTTCCTGGGCGTGCTCTCTTCCTGGGCGTGCTCTCTTCCTGGGCGTGCTCTCTTCCTGGGCGTGCTCATTTCTCGGGCGTGCTCATTTCTCGGGCGTGCTCATTTCTCGGGCGTGCTCATTTCTCGGGCGTGCTCATTTCTCGGGCGTGCTCATTTCTCGGGCGCGCTAATTTCTCGGGCGCGCTAATTTCTCGGGCGCGCTAATTTCTCGGGCGCGCTAATTTCTCGGGCGCGCTCATTTCTCGGGCGCGCTCATTTCTCGGGCGCGCTCATTTCTCGGGCGCCCTCTTTGTTCGGGCGCTCTCTTTGTTCGGGCGCTCTCTTTGTTCGGGCGCTCTCTTTTCTCCGCTGTGTGCTCTTTGTCCTGGTGTGCTCTTTCTTCTGGTGCGCTCTCTTCTCTGGTGTGCTCTTTTCCCAGGTGTTCTCCTTTGTTCAGATTTACTCTTTTTCCGGGTGTTCTATTTGTTCCGATGCGCTCTTTTCCCGGGTGCGCTCTTTTTGTTCAGGCGCGCTCTTTTCTCCTCCTTTAGTTTAGGAGCGCTCGTCTCTCTGTGTATATAGAGCTGCTCGGTTGGACCGGATGAAACCTTCTTTTAATGGACTGTGACAGTCTTTGTGTGGGCAGATTGCTGTTATCTCTCCCCGCCATGCGAATGGGATTGTATCAAGCCGCGCCGCCTTACACTCTATGAAGCCATTCTGCACACATTGTTGCAATTGATTTCAGCTTAGTGCGCACATCACATTCCTTTTGATTTACTTTGTAGCAATCCCGGGACACAGAGGTCATAATCCTTCCAGAATCATTGGGTAGGTTCCGCTCTCTACAAAAGTGTGATCCTCTCTGTTGGGGCCCCTTCCAGCCTTCCCGCTCCAAACGCTCGGTTTCATCAGAGCTCTGTGCCGCGTTTCTACAGCTTTCCTGAATTTGTGGCGGTGTCCCAGGTGTCGCACTTTTGAATGATGAAACGAAGCGAGTCGGTGAGGTTCATCCACCCAGCTAAAGGTGTGTTCTTGTTTGGCTCTGGTGGGGAAGTTTAAACTACAATTGAAGCAAAAACTTTTTTCACATTTTTGGAAATACTAAGGGAGGGTTATAA
>NW_017306877.1:758433-760826 GCF_000935625.1 Nanorana parkeri | reverse complement strand
ATTGGGGAAATTTCTCTTCACTTCCTGTCTAATTGCCAAAACAGGAAGTTCGAGGAAATCCCTCCATAGTAAGGGAGATCCCTAGTGTTCACCAGAGCTAGTGCCCCCATTTGAAGATTGCACATCAATTCCTGTTTTGGTGACAACCCAAAATGTGGGATTTTCTTCTACTTTCATTGAGAACGTTCACCAGGACAAATAGAGGGTGAATCTCCCTAATGGGGACACAGACGGCAATCAAAACCTGACACGGGTTCTAATCCCTCTCAGACACTCCTCGGGGGTGGGGCATGATGCAGCCAATCTTTGTACTCTCCAAGAGGTTGCAGAATATCTTTGCAGTGTATGTCGGAGGGATATGTGCTGCATCTGTCTCCATGCTGCCAATTCCAAACCCAGATATCCCTGCCAGACAGAGCATCCAGGTTCTGAACGTCCTCTCTGCAGTTGATCACTGCGGCGCCTCAGCCTGTTATTGGACAATGGAGGAGAAGCAACGCACTTGATCAGGGTCATCTCTCTGACCTCTCTTCCTGTCAGGGTTAGATAAGGGACAGTTGGAGGCCAGGTTGTCTCAGGATGCTGCTGTACCGGAAGCCGATATGAAGATGGATTCAGGGACTCGTGGCAGCTGTATTTCACAACACATTTCGTGATTTCCTGTTAAACGAGCCCGTAACAGGATTCGATGGAGCGAGCGCCGTGTAATCTGCTACTTCTACATGTCATTGCTTTTCGTCTGTTCTGAAAGGAAGGAAAGAAGGAACAGGTGGAAAGTGAAAGGAAAAATAATGAGGCCACCTTGACGAGAATTCTCATCTTCCCCCCGTGAGAAATAATTCATTTAAGAGACTTGATCTGATTGGATGCAGTAACTGTTCAATACTCGTTTTTTTTTTTTTTCTAAATGGCCGCCGTGCCGAGTGAGCAACCCCCTTGTGTTTTCACACCGGGGGTTTGCTCACTCGGCACGGCAGCCATTTAGAAAAACACCTAGCATTTTTTATCAACGAATACAAGGTTTCCTCTTACTGGATGTTGAGCGGAGTATGGCCGTACAATCCACCCCTTGTCCAATCAGAGATCACCCTGTGTTCATTAATATATACTCACCAGCCACTTTATTAGGTACACCCGTTCAATTGCTTGGTAACGTAAACTGCTAATCAGCCAATTGCATGGCAGCAGCTCAATGCATTTCGGCATCTAGACGCTGGTGAAGACGACTTGCTGAAGTTCAAACCGAGCATCAGAATGGGGAAGAAAGGGAATTTAAGTGTCTTTGATCGTGGCGTGGTTGTTGGTGCCAGACGGGCTGGTCTGAGTATTTCAAAGACTGCTGATCTACTGGGATTTTCAGGCACAACCATCTCTAAGGTTTACAGAGAATGGTCCGAAAAAGAGAAAATATCCAGCGAGCGGCAGTTGTGTGGACGAAAATGCCTTGTTGATGTCAGAGGTGAGAGGAGAATGGGCAGACGGGTCCGAGATGATGGAAAGGCAACTCAAATAACCCCTCATCACATCCGAGGTCTGCAGAATACCATCTCTGCATACCTCAGATGGGCGACAGCAGCAGAAGACCACATCGAGTGCCACTCCTGTCAACTAAGTACAGGAAACGGAGGCTACAATTCACACAGGCTCACCAAAATTGGACAATAGAAGATTGGAAAAACGTAGCCTGGTCGGATGAGTCTCCATTTCAGCTGCGACATTCGGATTGTCGGGTCAGAATTTGGCATAAACAACATGAAAGCATGGATCCATCCTGCCTTGTATCAGCGGTTCAGGCTGGTGGTGGTTCAGGCTGGTGGTTCATGTTCAGGCTGGTGGTTGTTCAGACTGGTGGTGGTTCAGGCTGGTGGTTCATGTTCAGGCTGGTGGTTGTTCAGACTGGTGGTGGTTCAGGCTGGTGGTTCATGTTCAGGCTGGTGGTTGTTCAGACTGGTGGTGGTTCAGGCTGGTGGTTCATGTTCAGGCTGGTGGTTGTTCAGACTGGTGGTGGTTCAGGCTGGTGGTTCATGTTCAGGCTGGTGGTTGTTCAGACTGGTGGTGGTTCAGGCTGGTGGTTCATGTTCAGGCTGGTGGTTGTTCAGACTGGTGGTGGTTCAGGCTGGTGGTTCATGTTCAGGCTGGTGGTTGTTCAGACTGGTGGTGGTTCAGGCTGGTGGTTCATGTTCAGGCTGGTGGTTGTTCAGACTGGTGGTGGTTCAGGCTGGTGGTTCATGTTCAGGCTGGTGGTTGTTCAGACTGGTGGTGGTTCAGGCTGGTGGGGGTTCAGGCTGGTGGTGGTTCAGGCTGGTGGTTGTTCAGGCTGGTGGTTGTTCAGACTGGTGGTGGTTCAGGCTGGTGGTTGTTCATGTTGGGGGTGGGGGGGGTTGAGGCGGGGG
>NW_017306877.1:750906-758415 GCF_000935625.1 Nanorana parkeri | reverse complement strand
GGCTGGTGGTGCTTCGCGCTGGTGGTGCTTCAGGCTGGTGGTGGTTCAGGCTGGTGGTGGTTCAGGCTGGTGGTTGTTCAGGCTGGTGGTGGTTCATGTTCAGGCTGGTGGTGGTGTAATGGTGCGGGGAGGATATTTTCGTGGCACACTTTGGGCTTGTGAGGCTATCATGTCAATATGGACTAAAATCTCTGAGGAATGTTTCCAACACCTTGTTGAATCTATGCCACGAAGAATTAAGGCAGTTCTGAAGGCAAAAGGGGGTCCAAACGGGGACTAGCAAGGTGTACCTAATAAAGTGGCAGATGAGTGTATATACTAGGCATTCTCTGATTGGCCGCAGTGCAAGGGCTGCCAATCTCCCCCAGCTATGTGTTTCAGAGCAGGAAAGTCGCTAATTGCAGCACCATTACTGGGCCTGGAAGATGGTGTCCAGCTTAGGGGTATCTTCATAAAGAAGGGAATGGGACATTCAGGTCCCGGCAGGTACATCTACCTGGTGTATGTGTTTAAACTTGCATTGAATGTTAGGTGAATGTCACATTCACTGCTTTACGAATGCTTCTTTTGCATGAAAAAAATATTGTAGAAAATCTGAATTTTAAATTAGATTTGACTGAATCCATCAATATCTTATTGGTGTGTTGAAACTAACTAACCCGGTGCACATTGTAACCAATATGCAATCAAGGGGTTGAATCTTGTAGTGGTTGCAGCTCATGTGACCTCTTATCGCGGGTTTGTTTTTTTTTTCTTTGTCACTTTTGTTCTGTTGTTAATTTTCCTCTTTTTGTACATTTCCATGTAGTAAGTGAGTCAGCCGACAATCTGCATGCTGCGTGCACAGCCGGAGCTGTTAGACATCATTGTAAGAGACGGTGGTGGCGGGGCGCCAAACCTTGGCTCTGCAGCTGCACGGCGGTGGCGATCTCACCTGCGCGCGAAGCGGAGAGCACGGGGAACTGTTTTCTGCGGCAGAGTGTCACTGAGAGATGAGCTCGTCACTGCGCTGCGTCTCCTTTCGCTTTCCAATCACGGGCTGGGGGTGGGTCCATGAGAGCTGGGGGGCTCCAGGTGAGCAGGAGGAAGCAGAGGCAACCAGCATACCCCGGGCTGAAGGAACGCAGACAGGGATTTAGAGTGAAGCTGAGTTTTTGTTTTACATTTTAATGGTCTGTTAATTTCTATCATGTTATTTTTGGCTGCAGTTCGGATGTGTCTCAGCCTCAGCACACCGATCATCTTTCCATCTTCAGGAACTGAGACATCGTTATTAATTGGTCTATTTATCGATCCGAAAGTATCAAAGTATCCCTTCCATCATAGTCCTTTAAATATGAATGAGCGCTCTGTTTATCTATTACATATTTCTCTATTACTCACCTAGTTGCTGCATTCATTCTTCCAATATCTGCCCGTCTATGGTTGCCTCTGTCTGTGGCCGCCTCTTCTTCCGTCTGTGGCCGCCTCTTCTTCCGTCTGTGGCCGCCTCTTCTTCCGTCTGTGGCCGCCTCTTCTTCCGTCTGTGGCCGCCTCTTCTTCCGTCTGTGGCCGCCTCTTCTTCCGTCTGTGGCCGCCTCTTCTTCCGTCTGTGGCCGCCTCTTCTTCCGTCTGTGGCCGCCTCTTCTTCCGTCTGTGGCCGCCTCTTCTTCCGTCTGTGGCCGCCTCTTCTTCCGTCTGTGGCCGCCTCTTCTTCCGTCTGTGGCCGCCTCTTCTTCCGTCTGTGGCCGCCTCTTCTTCCGTCTGTGGCCGCCTCTTCTTCCGTCTGTGGCCGCCTCTTCTTCCGTCTGTGGCCGCCTCTTCTTCCGTCTGTGGCCGCCTCTTCTTCTGTCTGTGGCCGTCTCTTCATCCGGCTGTGGCTGCCTCTCCGTCCTTGGCTGCCTCTTCATCTGTCTCTCTCTGTGTCATTCATCTTCCTTTTACCTGAACATCTTTTTTTATATAAAGCTGTTTGTTCCCACAGGCCAGACTGCTTTGGTTTATTGGTTTTCCTGTAAACGCTTGATTGCGAGTCGCTGTCGGGCGTTGCAGAAAGCGCATTGTGTCTTTTACGCCACATTCCACTCCATAAAATGTTATTGGAGCACAAGGGATCGGGGTCGGTGGCAGGAATAGTGACAAAAGAGAATAAAATCGTTACAGGTTGGCAGCAGATGACACAAAATGTGGGCGACGAAGTTTAAAAAAAAGAAGTTCATCTGATCTACACCAAACATTCACCGCAGGTGCATTTGTTTTAATTGACTTGTGAGAGATGGGAGGGTAGCGCTGGAACCTTAGGGCTGACCTATTGGTATATTGCCATTTTTCTGGTATTTGGACAGGGTATCTGGGCCTGGGTAGGCAGCTTTTGTAGTTTCCTTGATTTGTAACTCAATAGATCTGAGATTGAGGTGCTGCACCAAGAAGGAATCCTCCTGATACAGATTTAAAGACTTTGACACAGAAAACGTCAGTAGCTGGTTGGAGCAAATCCAGTCTAGTGCACATCTCATTCCCAAGCCTTGATAAGAGGTGGTTTCTGGCCCCTGAAACGTGTTGGCGCTCAGACGGCATCTCATTGGGTCATGTTGGTGGAAGGGGGTGGCAGCTGTGCCTGCTGCCCCCTTTCCTGCAGGAGCGTCCCAGGCTGCTAAGAGCTCTTAATCACTTGTGACGCTCTGGCCAGTGTCCCACCCAGCTCATCAACCATCGGTGACATCAGTGAGCTGGGCAAGACGCTGAAGGTAACGCATCCCCACATTTTTGTGCACCATCGCTACCCCCCACCCCTGTTGCACCACCATACCCTGATTTAGGCAGTGTGAGGGGGTGGGGTGTCTAGGGACACCCAATGTAGCAGAATTTTATATCAGAAAACAATTGTATCTGGATGAATAATTTGGGGTGTGGCCCCTCAATCTCAGATCCATGTACTTTCATTGACTTCAGTGAATGTTTGGTGAACGTCACATCAACTGCTATATAACTATGCCCCTCAGTGTTCAAACAATGGATTTGTGAGAAGCTCAATATCTGGGGACCACGAGTCCGTTAAAACTGGGAGTTTTCGGTGGGGTTTAATTGAATCCACTCCAAGCTATTCGTAGCAAAATTGTAACCAAATGAACTCCTGGAATTTAGGACAGATCAGGGGAAGGTTGGAACTTTTGGTTTCCCGGAACAGGTTTCCTTACTAGAAGATTTCATCTCTGCCTGGAGTTCACCTTTAACTGAACATAAAAGATGGGAATGAGCGCAAAGTCGTGCGTACACGTGGGCAGAAATCGGGTCGAATGCTCAGTCACTTTTCTTGGGTCCTGCGCTCCCCACGTGGCGAGGAAATGTGACGGGGGAAGTGCAGCTGTCAAAACGATTCTTATTCTGTCCTTGTGAATGAGGATGTCGTCCCCCCCTCCACAGGAGAGCGCAGCGTTATCTGCATGAGCGCACCCTGAAAGGCCCCAAACGCATGAAAGGAGAAGGTCCATTAACTCGGGAATAGACTTGACAAATGATTTCCCTATCCCTTATTGGGATCTAATCCACAAAGTGGGGACTAGACGTGTCACTTCTAATGATGTGTTTGGTTTGGAGGGATGCGGGAAGGACAGGGGTGGGCTCTCCAATGTTTGATTCACAAATTGAAATGCTGGTATGTGTGTGTGCGCGAAGGAAGAAAAGACAGGGGGGCCGATAGAGTAAGAAATGCACCTTTTTCCTCTAACACATTATAAATCTGGGGGTCTTAAAATAGGTCAATCGCTGTGCCAAAAAGAGAACCCCCCTAAATGAAAACAGCACCATGTAGCCCACTCATTAGACACAATAATCAGGTACTGAAAGAAGGGGATCTGGGAACACGGGGAATGATCTTAAACAGTTTTAATAGGTCTGCCTACAACTCTTTCTTAGTATATAACAAAGAAACAAAATACAATAAGAAATCCCGGGGCCCTAATAATACGTTCAACGTCAACTTCATTGATACAGAAAATATATTCCTTCATAATCCCCCAAATGCCAATCCTAATATCAAACCTCCGAGGACAGAACTCTGCAAGGATATACAATCATTGTAATCGTTATACTCGGTAACTGGAATATATCCGCATGAAGTTCCTCCAGAAATATATAGAAAAATCAAAACCATCCCGGGAAATCTCAGGACATCAATCCAACGCACGAGAAATGAGTATTCGGCAGTGACAATCCGCTGTCGCGTCTCTCAGATTTGCATGCAAATAATAGTCTTCATAGCACAAGATTCAGATATGACAAATGGCCCGAAACAGACATTCCGCATTCTGAGAGTAACAATGTGAAACATGCCAACAAAAGTAAACATGGAAATCTCTCAGACTCTGAGCGAAATATTGTAGATGTGCCGCTGTGTACAGATGAGACAAACGGGAAGTGATCACTGCAAAGGAAATATGTACAATCATAGACAATTGCTGAAAGATCTTTCTCTCTCTTTCTTTCTCTCTCTTTCTTTCTCTCTTTCTTTCTCTCTTTCTCTCCTTTCTCTCCTTTCTCTCCTTTCTCTCTCTTTCTCTCTTTCTCTCCTTTCTCTCCTTTCTCTCTCTTTCTTTCTCTCCTTTCTCTCCTTTCTCTCCTTTCTCTCTCTCTCTCTCTTTCTTTCTCTTTCTTTCTCTCTTTCTTTCTCTCTTTCTCTCTTTCTCTCCTTTCTTTTCTTTCTTTCTTTCTTTCTCTCTTTCTTTCTCTCTTTCTCTTTCTTTCCTTGTTCTTGGGAGGCACCAATATTTCCATCATAGAGAGCCCCATTGAAGTATCTCTTTCTCAACTAGCAGGAACACAACCATAACATATTATAGATGTGCCGCTGTGTACAGATGAGACAAACGGGAAGTGATCACTGCAAAGGAAATATGTACAATCATAGACAATTGCTGAAAGATCTTTCTCTCTTTCTTTCTCTCTCTTTCTTTCTCTCTTTCTCTCCTTTCTCTCTCTTTCTTTCTCTCTTTCTCTCCTTTCTCTCCTTTCTCTCTCTTTCTTTCTCTCTTTCTCTCCTTTCTCTTTCTTTCTCTCTTTCTCTCTTTCTCTCCTTTCTCTCCTTTCTCTCTCTTTCTTTCTCTCCTTTCTTTTCTTTCTTTCTTTCTTTCTTTCTTTCTTTCTTTCTTTCTCTCTTTCTCTTTCTTTCCTTGTTCTTGGGAGGCACCAATATTTCCATCATAGAGAGCCCCATTGAAGTATCTCTTTCTCAACTAGCAGGAACACAACCATATTTTCCTCCCTCCTTCCTTCCACATTTCTCTCTTCTTCCTTCCTTCCACATTTCCCTCTCTCCTTCCTTCCACATTTCCTCCTCTCCTTCCTTCCTTCCACATTTCCCTCTCCTTCCTTCTACATTTCCCTCTCCTTCCTTCCTTCCTTCCACATTTCCCTCTCCTTCCTCCCTTCCACATTTCCCTCTCTCCTTCCTTCCTTCCACATTTCCCTCTCTCCTTCCTTCCTTCCACATTTCCACCTCTCCTTCCTTCCTTCCACATTTCCCTCTCCTTCCTCCCTTCCACATTTCCCTCTCTCCTTCCTTCCTTCCACATTTCCCTCTCTCCTTCCTTCCTTCCACATTTCCACCTCTCCTTCCTTCCTTCCACATTTCCCTCTCTCCTTTTCCTTCCTTTCCACATTTCCCCCTCTCCTTCCTTCCTTTCCACATTTCCCTCCTTCCTTTCCACATTTCCCTCTCTTCTTCCTTCTTTCCACATTTCCCCTCTTCTTCCTTCTTTCCACATTTCCCTCTTTTCTTCCTTCCTTTCAACATTTCTCTCCTTCCTTCCTTTCCACATTTCCCTCTCTCCTTCCTTCCTTTCCACATTTCCCTCTCTCCTTCCTTCCTTTCCACATTTCCCTCTCTCCTTCCTTCCTTTACACATTTCCCTCTATTCTTCCTTCCTTTCCACATTTCCCTCTCCCCTTCCTCCTTTCCACATTTCCCTCTCTTCCTTTCCACATTTCTCTCTCTCCTTCCTTCCTTTCCACATTTCCCTCCTTCCTTCTTTCCACATTTCCCTCTCTTCTTCCTTCCTTTCCACATTTCCCTCTCTCCTTCCTCCTTTCCACATTTCCCTCTCTCCCTACTTCCTTTCTACATTTCTCTCCTTCCTTCCTTTCCACATTTCCCTCTCTTCCTTTCCACATTTCTCTCTCTCCTTCCTTCCTTTCCACGTTTCCCTCTCTCCTTCCTTCCTTTACACATTTCCCTCTCTCCTTCCTTCCTTTCCACATTTCCCTCTCTCCTTCCTTCCTTCCTTTACACATTTCCCTCTCTTCTTCCTTCCTTCCTTTACATATTTCCCTCTCTTCTTCCTTCCTTTCCACATTTCTCTCTTCTTCCTTCTTTCCACATTTCCCTCTCTCCTTCCTTCCTCCCGTACCACACTTTCTTCATTCCCGCTCTTCCTCTTTTCCTTCCTTCCCGCCTCTCTGATGGTACAACACACATCTCTAACATGAAGACATCGGCTCCTGTTTCCACAGGTTGCTTTACAACTGGCCACATTCTACTTCCCTGAATACAAAGCACAATGTCGCCATGAAGAGTGCGCGGGGTAATTAATTCTGCATAATAGAGGCCGGATATTTTCCTAATCTGTCCCCAGCTGGGATTTTGATTGGGGTCAATGCGGTCCGGTTAAATGGCTGCCCTCTCATACGGCGGTCCTGTGATATTTTATTAAATAAAACTGAAACTGCTCACACATCAGAAACCGCGGCGAGAAAACAGATTATAATTTACATTAGATTAAAGGCAGGACGCCGATTGTTTCGCGTTAAAGGGCCTTTCCTATCCCCCTCCCCCCCCCCTTCCTATCGCTTTCTTCTTCTTTCTCTCCCTTTCACTAAGGCCCCATTCACACTGGAGCGGTTGTCCTCGCGTGTACGGCCAGCCGAATACGCGCAGAGCTGCTCCAAACAGAAAAAACAGTGCACTTTAATGTGCATTGTTCAGACTTTTGCAGCGGCCGCATGGTACGAAACCGAGCCCCAATGCACACCAGGGCGGTTGCGGATCAGCGCGGTTTCCGCACTGATTTAAAAAAGGAGGTTTTGGGAGTTTTTAATTGCGTCTCATCGCTGATAGCTGTATGTATACGGCAAAAAAGGGTCAGGGAGCAATTTGGGCGGGGGGTGGTTCGGATCGTTCTGACCCGCCCTGGTGTGAACGGGACCCAATAGCCGCAAACGAGCAGAATCCCTGCGGATGAAAGATTTTAGCGTTTGCATTTCCTTGCGGTCTTCGGCACGGAAAACCGCACAGCAAGTGCAAACGCTATATGTGAATGGAGCCTTACTGTTTTTCTTTCTTTCTCTATTTCTCTTTCTCTCTTTTGCTTTCTCTCTCTTTCTTTCTCTGTTTCTCTCTCCTCTCTCTCTCTTTTTTTCTCGTTCTCTCTCTTTCTTCTCTCTCTCCCTCTCCCCTCTCTCTCCCTTCTCTCTCCCCCTTCCCTCTCCTCCCTCTCCCCCTTCCCTCTCCTCCCCCTTCCCTCCCTCTCTTTTTTC
>NW_017306877.1:734790-750699 GCF_000935625.1 Nanorana parkeri | reverse complement strand
GTATTACAGGCTGAATAAAGTGTACTGAAAGTTAAATGCCTCTGCAGTCAATATCAATCAGTCAGTCAGCGTGCACTCCTGGTGCAGGTTCTATGATGAAGTCGGCACCTCGCAGGCTATGAAGAGCGCAGACACTTTACATCAGGTTTTGTGACGTGTTACTCCACATTGATGTCACGTCTCTTCCGGGGGAATCGCGCAGCAATTGTGTCAGTGGAGTCCAGCTGAACTCTATCCCTGATTTAAGTCTTGCACAGTTGTAGCGGCTCTCCTCTTCCTCTGATATCACTGCACAATGTCCATTAGAAGCCTCAGCAAGTCAGATAGAGCCCGCCTCATTGCCTGGCTGGAGGAACGTCCAGCATCATCTAGTTTTTTCCTCCCCAGCCTGTCTCTCACCCCTTTCATGCATTGGCTCTCAGTTCTTTCAATTATTGAGGTTCAGCATTATATGTGGGTGTTAACTAGGGCGGTGCAGCCTGCCTAGGGACACCCCACCCTCCAGATTGACACCCGCCCATCAAGGCATTTTGATATTTGCATGACTCCTCCCAGGAGCCGACCCACTGCATGCATCAGAGCTGAGTGCTCTTGAGAGCAGGCAGGGTGCTGTGATCTGTTCAGTAAGCTATATACAGCACCCTTCTGGCCCCTCCTCCCAGCCTACATTGCATGGTGAAGCACAGAGACCCAGTGATGACATCGCTGTTCTACACACGTGTGAAATGGTCAGCTTATTGAAAAAATAATGTTATCCGTATTTTGTAATGTTTTAAAAATCTTATACAGTTTGTTATTATTTATGCACATGGGTGGCAGACATGCTTACACTTCACACGATATCCGAAAGTCTAACCAAAAGTGATAGACTTTTTGCAGTCTCAAATGATATGAAACGCCCACAATGCTCTGTTGGCCAGATGACATATTAAATCTGGCGACGAGTCAATTTTCCTGATCGGTCCTCTTTTTAAATTTTCGTTTCTTTATGTGTTCCAGTGGCTGGAGGTGAGAAGATGAGAAAATGAGAGCAGATGGACTCCTAACGGTGGCTGGAATGGTACATTTTCATGGCTGGTCTCAGGACTGATCGGAGAGGAGGAACTATGAGGCTGACGTGCATGTTCTCCTTCATCTTGCTGTTTGGACTCGCCGGCCTCGTCGTCTTCATCCACCTACAAGACCCCGTGGAAATGGTTCACCAGCAGGGAATGGCCACAGGTCAGACTCCTTCCAAACTTCTATATTCTTACAATTTTATGCCGTTTTATGTTATTTACGGCTCAACTCTACCAAAAACTGTTCATTTTGGGGGAAGGGTTACAACTCCTATCAGGTTCCTAAGTGATGGAAAATCTTGGGACCCAATTTTAGTAGAATGAGGAAGGATTAGAACATGTAGATTGTGGCCTGGTGACGGCCACACCCCTCAATTTTTTTTCCGCCATCAGAGATCAAAAGGGAGGGGACAGTCTCCCAAATGGGGTCACAGACAGAAAGTGGTAGAAAGTTTAACTCTTCCCCACTCTATCTAATCTGAAAATAAAAATGGCTGTAATTAGGGTTTAAGGTGGCCCGCTGGGTCTAGTGTGGCCAAACCAGCCAATTAGAGTCTTCACCTTCCCAGATTCTTTGCTCTCACATGGTGCTTGGGGGGTGGTCCCACCTAGTTGGGGGCTCGACCGGGATTATAAGAAGGGGGATTCCGTATTTGCTTTTCCACACAATGTTCATTTATAAATGTGGATCTGTTTTGAGAAAATTATGGTCATCAACTTACTAGTGGCCAGGCTGTGGTGGACATTCTGTGGGTTCTCTAGTCAGTGAGCCACTCACTTTTTGTTTGAATTCTTTATTAAGGAAAAGCAAGATAAATCCTTATACAGAAGAGAAAAATGAATAAACCTCTAGGTGCCGAGTATTTGGGCAAGTACTCGTACCTGCCCAAATGCTCAGATGCCTAGCCCGATACCCGAATTTCTAGTATCAGGAAGCCGGGCAGCGAGTCGTTACACACTGCCCACCTTGCTGATTGGCCGGCATAGTTGGCTTCATGCTCCCTCGTCACCAAGTAAACAGCACCCTGCTGGCCCCTCCCACCAGCCACGATCGTCCTTCATTGTTTAGAGAAACATTGAGTCAATGGGCCTAACATGAAGTATGTAATGAAAACGGAAAAATGTTTTATTTAAGATGTCATTAGCATTTTGATGAGAAGGGAAGAACCAGTGAAGGCAAAATGTAGGCAGATGAGCTTAACGTTCCCCCACCAGGAGCTCAGCCCTGAGGTCCATGCCAGCTTCAGAAATGGTCATCTACAGGTTACGATAGGAAATGAGGGACATCTAGAGCACGAGAAGCTTATACAGGTCCTAGCAGCGAGCTTTTTTTGGGTTTTGTGCCTCCGTGTTTCCTCAACCCCCAGCCAATGTCACGTTATCACCGTGGCCCGCTCTGGAAATGTTTCGCAAAGCTTTACATGCGGCTTTTAAAATGTAATATATATGCAAATCGCGCTTAAATGAAATAAAATCCAGCTGATGCCTTTGATATTGAATACAAATAACTGTTTGGATGCGAGCGGTCTGCAGAAACTGTTTTTTTTTTTTACATCTAAGGTTCCACTGACACCGCGCCGGCAGTACATGATGTCACCTGTATTGCTGTCAGTATGTATTGTAAATACCTCGGGCTCGAGGATCCGTATCTAAAGGTGGACCTTTCATCAGATGTATATCTTTATGTTAAGTCCATGCATGCCACGTAATGTGTCAGAGGAACCATTCCAAGGACGGTTCCGTCTTTGTTCAACGGTCATCCATGTTCACCATCTACTTCCTGGACTCAATCTTACATGTATACACATGTGGTGGAGACAATTGTGCCCTTCAACCTTGTGGTGACATTTTGGTGAAGACTCTTATCTTTTCCACCATGACTGTCCCCTATGTACAAAGCAAGCTCCATAAAGACACTGGTTTGTTGTGGAGGAACTGGAGTGTCATGCACAGAGCCCTGACCTCAACCCTACTGAACACCTTTGGGATGAACAGGAATCTAATTATGAGCCGGGTCTTCTCATCCACCATCAGTACTTGACCTCACATGGACACACATGGGACAAATTCCCACAGACACCCTCCAAAGCTTGTGGAAAGCCTTCCCAGAAGGGCGGAGGATGTTTTAACCAGACAGAGGAGCCAATTCTTTCCTAATGCCCATGGCTCTGGAATGGGATGTCCAATAAGCTCATAGAGGTGTGATGGTCAGGTGTCTATAGACTTTTGGCCATACAGCCTACCCAGAAGAGTGGAGGCTGTTATAACCACAAAGGGAGGGCAACTTCATGATAATGACCATGAGAGGGGGGCAACTCCATATTAATGGCCATGAGAGGGGGCAACGCCATATTAATGGCCATGAGAGGGGGGCAGCTCCATATTAATGGCCAAGAGAGGGGGGCAACTCCATATTAATGACCATAAGAGGGGGGCAACTCCATATTAATGGCCTTGAGAGGGGGCAACTCTATATTAATAGCCATGAGAAGGGAGCAACTCCATAGTAATGGCCATGAGATGGGGCAATGCCATAGTAATGGCCGTGAGAAGAAGCAACTCCGTATTAATGGCCATGAGAGGGGATAACTTAATTTTAATGGCCATGAGAGGGGGAAACGCTATAATAATAGCCATGAAAGGGGGCAAATGCATATTAATGGCCATGAGAGGGGATAACTTCATATTAAGGGCCATGAGAGGGGGCAGCTTTGTATTATTGGCCATGGGGAGATCGAACTCCATGTTAATGGCCATGGTTTTGTAATGGGATGTCCAACAACAAGCTTATCTAGGTGTGATGGTCAGGTGTCCACACACATAAGGTGCCCATACACTGCAATCCCGCGATCCCTCAGCGGGGAGGGCTTGTGATGATTGCAGGTACTATCTGCATGTCCAAGATGGGCAGATCGTACATTTTTTTAAAGTACTTTACAACCATCGCAAGACAAAGGTCTTGCGAGGGTTGTAAAGTGTATGGCCACCTTTACAGATACAATACCCCCCGCCCCTGTAAGCGCCTCCCCTGCTTTTATTGAACAGGCCTCTCTCAAAGCTGCTGATTCGGTTAGTGGTGGCGTAGAACGGCGACCCCAGCCGGAGCAGATTGTGTCGGCACGCTGAGAGAACCCTTAAGTAATGCTTTCATTATTGTGCGTCGGTAAAGCACTCCTGACGGTGCCTGTTTGTGTTGATTTGTTTCCATTTGTCTTCCCATTGCAGCCTAATTGTCATGCCGTTCCGGGCCGGCGATATCCAAGTCATTTTCCACAACATTAGTCACCATTTTCTTCTGCTTTCCGCTGAAACAATCCCATCCGGCGCCGGCTTCAACTCTGATTGCGCTTATCCATAGGACGGCGAATCTCGCATTGTGCGTCCCCCCCGTACGGCCTGCCCTCCCCCCGTACAGCCCCCCCGTACAGCCCACCCTCCCCACTCACGTCTGTATAAACCTTCCACGGGAACATTGCGTTCGTAGAGCGAAGGGGCGTTTTGTGTCCAAACGTCTGACATCTGGCTCTGGCAGTAATCACCGCTATCTACAGGGCTGAGGGCAAACAGGTGACTGACGCGTTTGGGACGAGGACATTTGTACTGCTGAGCGGCAGGTCCGGCGGTTTCCTTATTCTCATCACTCTGATTTAGAGGAGCAGACCGCAGCGAGGACGACGTGATTGGGCATTGAAAGCAACTTGGAAAACCCAGCAGCTGAAGTTATATACAGATCCCAAGTCTATAGACTCCATTTACTGCCTCCTGAGCTTCAGGACTTTAGCTGCTGTATCTCTGATTCTACCGATCTCTTCTTCAGTCTTCTATCTGACCTACGGCCTTCCCTTCAGTCTTCTATCTGACCTCCGTCCTTCCCTTCAGTCTTCTATCTGACCTCCGTCCTTCCCCTCAGTCTTCTATCTGACCTCCGTCCTCCCCTTCAGTCTTCTATCTGACCTCCATCCTCCCCTTCAGTCTTCTATCTGACCTCCATCCTCCCCTTCAGTCTATCTGGCCTCCGTCCTTCCCTTCAGTCTTGTACAGTTGTACCGGCTTCTCCCCTCTTCCTCTGATGTCACTACACTGGGAGCGTCTCACAATGTGCATTAGAAGCAGCAGCAAGTCAGATCGAGCCCACCTCATTTCCTGGCTGGAGGACATCCAGCATCATTTAGCACTTTGCCCCCCAGCCTGACTGTCCCTGGCCCCGCCCCTTTCTTTCATTGGCTTTCAGTTTTTTAATCATAGAGGATCAGCATCACATGTGGGCGTTACCTACTGTGGTCTGCATGCCTAGGAACGCCCACTCCTCCAGACCGACACCCACCCATCAAGGCATTTTGATATTTGCATAACTCCTCCCAAGATCCAACCCACTGCTTGCATCAGGGCTGTTGAGAGGAGTACTAAGGCAGGGTGCTGCGATGTTTTCAGGAAGCTGTGTACAGCCCCCCCTGTTGGCCCCTCCCACCAGCCACGATCTGCCTGCATTGCACAGAGACCCAGTGATTATCACGAAGGTTTGTCATGAAAGTGGAAAGATTTTATCCGAAATGTATTTGCATGTCGATGAGGGGCGGGGGAGGGGAGGGAGTTAGGAAAATCTAAGCAGATTAGTCTTTTAAAGATGGCCGATCATCTGTAAACAGGAAGCCGGATTTACGCACTTTCCAGTAATGCTAATTGAGCGTGAGTGAGATAGAGGGAGCCGATCCGGCGCGGAGGGATCATTACTCATTATTATGGATTGTAGCAATCGCACTTTTCCATTTCCTGTAAGAGAATCCCGCTGCTGTTGTCTGGAGAGCCGCGGACCAACTCCCCCCCCCCGCATAATGAGGAGTTCCTGGGTGTCCGTTCTCCTGAGGTATCGTGTTTCCCCGCACTTTTTTTATACGTCTGGAATTACACGGGAGATGGTTGTCGCGGTGCGTCCTGGTATTCCGCGTCTCCGATACCGCCGGAACGGTCTTGGGTGTCGTCTTTTTTTTTTTTTTAACCCGCGTTATCGCTTTTGGCCGGATCGGTTTCCAAGGCTGCATTTCAAGTGGGTTCAGAGTCCGCATGCTCCTATACTTTTAGATTTGGACGCGGCTGGCGGTCACTCTGACGGCTGTGACGCATTGTGATCTCTCAAGGTAGAAAAGGATACAATTGTTCTTTAAAGAGGCGGCGTCACCTTGTCCGTTCACGGCTCTGTAATGCACCCCCACAACCCCCTCACCGGAACCCCAAACACTTACCTTGCCTGATTTCCTCGCCACTCCTTCCACCGTCACAGTCGGGGTAGTAGCGGGCGTCACTCCCTGTGACAGGGGGCGGGTCTAGCTATTAGCTGCTCTATCCCATCGCTATCACATGGGAAGAGGTTGAAGGGCTCCCCTTTCCAAGGAGCACCCCGAATTGTCATCGGCTGTGATGGAAGGAGCAGGCGGGGAGTGCTGGGAAGGTGAGGATCATCTCCGGCAGGTACCATCACTTTGAATGCACAAGGTGACAGGGTCTCTTTAGGGCTCATTCAGACGGGCGTACAGATCCATAAAAGATCCCGAAAGGGACAGGTGGTGCGTAGCAGCCTGGTGTTCCCTATGGGGTCCGGGTGCCCGCACTTGGACATATACTGAGTGCGGCAGTGGCGTTACTAGGGGGGTGCAGAAGGTGGGGCCCGCACCGGATGACACCATTGGAGAGGTGACACCAAAATTACCGACAGTCATTTTGGTGTCACCCCCTCTGAAAAGTCGGGCACTCGGTCATGGACTGAACGCCCGACAGTTGCTCGAGGAAAGGAGGAGACCCGGCAGCATACCTTATCCCGCCCGGTGAACGTCCCCTCCTCTCCTGGTGATAGACGCCCGCAGGTAACAGAGCATGACGTCACGATGTCACCCAGGGCCCGCTCCGGGTGACACCCCACCTCCGGATGGCCTTGAAGTGCGCGCACCGGACCCATATGGATGTGCAGATTCATGTGTGGGTGTAATTGAATGCAGCCGCGTCATTCCATAGGGAAGAACAGACTTCTGCATGCAATTACACGCAGCGCCTGTCTCGTCCAGGATCGGGTCTCGTCATGCATGACCGTCTGAATGAGCCCATAAAGTAGACGTGAACCCAGTCACTAAAAATTTTATGTCATTTCAAAAATAATTTTGAATCTGCAGATTTTTAAAAAAAAAGTGGTCCTGCCAATGGAGGTCCTTGTTCAGGCACTTCCTGTAATAAAGTGACAACGCTCTGCCTCTGACTCCTAACTGTGCCCCTATGTTGTCACCCTGTCACACACCGTGATCTTTGCTATACTTCCCCTGCACTAGGCAGGACCCTTCCTTTTTTTCATATTTGTGGAGTTCTAATCCCATAGAGGGGTCCCTTTTGGGAGAAGGGGAGCAGCTGCCTATAGTAAGGTCATGCAAACAGGCCGTCACTTAGTGTATGCAAAGCCAAGAACAAAAATGCAATATATTGCAGCTTCCCTGTCGTTAGGTGTGGCGGCCGCGGGGGCGCCCCCATAATGATGCAGCATCTTATTGGGGGGGGGTGCAGCAAGGTTGACTAACAGTGACACCTTGGCTGGCAGTTAGGCCCACCAACCCCCCCTCCCCCTGGATTCTGGACCATATTAACCCACCACTGCCCTCTTCTCCTGGCTGTTGGCCGCCTCAGGTGGTGAATAAAGTAGGGGTGGCCCTGAGCGGCCTCATACGTTTTCTTTGTAAATCTAAGAACATTTTCTGCAATTACAGAATAAAACACCCGCTGGTCCTGGTAGAAATGGACCGCTACAGTCGTCATGAACCTCTTGAAACGTCTGCATGCTTTAAAGGAGAACTATGGCGTCAGGGCTTTTCCCCATAGTTCTCAGGGTAACGGGAGTCCCATATTGGCCCGATAAGTGGCCGCCGTAGCCGTAAAGGCCCTATTACCAGGCCTGTCACCTGACGCGACATCTTTTTGTTTGATGTGTAAACCTGGAGGGCCGTCGTGGGGCAGTCAGTGAAATTAATATTGCGCTCCTTAGCCCGGGCAGGCTGCGTCCCAGGCCCGGGAGTCATCCATCACTATCCGCCCGGCCGCCTTATCATTGCCGCTGTAAGTAATGGTCCGGCCCTTCTGCTCCGCGGCAAAACTGAATAAAACCACATAAGACAATGCAACCTTTTTTTTTTTCTGGAGAGCTGTTCTGCTTAACCGCCTATTGATGTAACCGTCATATTATCTGATCTCGGCTCGGGGAAGATGATATATGACCTCTTATTCTGCCTCCGAGGCCGGGGAGACTTCTTTTTTTTTTGTTCCTAGGAGTATATGAAGAGAAAATGAGATTCTCATTTAGTTGCGGCGCATTGTGTGTTTTTTTTATCTTTCATTTTTTTTTTTTACAATGACATATTTATCACACTAAACCCTGCAATGCAGAGCCGTTTGCGCTCCTTGCGTGCGTTTGAAGAGTCAAACTTTATTTTCCCGCTAGCGCGTGACGAAGATGAACAAGGCAGGCCCGGTGACGTATGGACCAGAGAGAGTTGTTTTTTTACGTCTTGATGAGTGCAGCCTCGTAAATTTTCTTGTTGGGATTTGGTGTGCGTGGAAAGTGCGGAAGGTTCTAAGTTTCTGGCGGTGGGCAGGGAGCTTTCCTATAAGACCTCACGGGGCAGGGGAGCGGAATTAAAGCATTGTGTCCATGTCAGATCACGTGCGGAGAAGTGGTCTGATCTGTAGAGAGTTCAAGGTGACAAAGTCGGCCTCTTTTACACCTCCAGCACCAAGTGTCCCCTATTGGTGGCCTTGTCATGGGAACTGGTGGTCAGTAGTAGCCATGAGTCTACTGGCCTGTGTTCGGTTCACTTAGACGTTTGGCACACCCAGCCTAGAGATCCGGGTTTGGAGAATCAACAAGTGAACTCAACCGAATGATGCCTGTGTTCTAGCAACCAATGACGCTTAGCAACTCACACAGCATCATTGGTTGCTAGGACATAGACAGGCCTACCATAACCATCAAGGATGCTGCGGGGCCACCTGCGTATTAGCAGTCAATGACGCTGCGCGCTCAGCCACCAGTCAACCAATGACGTTGTGCGGCTCAGCCAGCGGTCAACCAATGCCACTGTGTGACTCAGCCACCAGTCAACCAATGCCACTGCACAGCTCAGCGACCAGTCAACCAATGCTACTGTGCAGCTCAGCCACCAGTCAACCAATGACACTGTGCGGCTCAGCCACCAGTCAACCAATGACGTTGTGCGGCTCAGCCACCAGTCAACCAATGACACTGTACAGCTCAGCGACCAGTCAACTAATGCCACTGTACAGCTCAGCCACCAGTCAACCAATGACACCGTACAGCTCAGCGACCAGTCAACCAATGACGCTGTACAGCTCAGCCACCAGTCCACCAATGCCACTGTACAGCTCAGCCACCAGTCAACCAATGACGCTGTACACCTCAGCGACCAGTCAACCATTGTTTGCTTGGGCACAGATGGAGATTCGGTGCGTGACTCAAACTCCTCCAAATTGTTTACCGGTTTGGCAAACTGTGAACAGCTTGGTTTTGACTCGAGCTCATAGTCGCTCCAAACACAGAGCTTATCCTAGAGTTGAGGTCAGGGTTCTGTGCAGGACCCTCAAGTTCCTCCTCACCAAACTGCCTAAACCATGTCTTTATGGAGCTGGCTTTGTACACCGGGGACAGTCATGGTGGAACAGAAAAGGTTCTTCACCAAACTGTGACCACAAGGCTGGAAGAGCACAGGGGTCTACAATGTCTTTGTATGATGGAGTATTAACAGAACCTTCACTGGAGACACCTGAACTCCATCATTTTGAGGGCATTTTGTAAACTTCTGGTAACATAGAAGGAGTGATGGTTGAGTGTTCACATAGTATAATAAAAGGTTTGACCCTTCGTTTTTATTCTTTAAAGCCATTGCTTTCTATGTGTTTCTGCTGTTTGGTTGGAGCGCGCCTTTAAGCGCAGTGTAGAATCATGCCACCACTGCTCTGAAAATAAAACATCAATACGTTTATTTTTTCCTGTATTGATCAGACCCTTACCGTCTCAAATGGAACATTGCTGTGCCCACAGAGAACAAGAGTGCCGGCTTGCCAGGCCAATGAGCAATTTGGTAACAACACACATGGATGCCTGAATCTATCGATCGGGCTGCTGGCCGAACAACCGCCGCGCTGCGTGTGCACCCAGGCCGCCGTCGGCAGCAAATCGAGTTCCTGAGCAGCTGTAGGCGTAGGTTGAGATTTGAAGGATCGCAATAAACTGGAACCGATGAAGTGAAACTCCCCCGGGACAGCAATATTCTATGCCAAACTTCTACCTAACTTAGTTTTTTGGAGATGTCAGGTCATCCTCCCCTCCAGCAGAGGTCACATGAACAGCATCGGGAGGGAAACATGTTCTGCAGGAACATTCATCTCAACAAGTATTTTAAAGCTAAAGTTTATTCTGCTGATATCTATCATCAATCTATTGATCATTCTAGACAGATATAGACAGATATACACTCACCGGCCACTTTATTAGGTACACCTTGCTAGTACCGGGTTGGGCCCCTTTTCCCTTCAGAACTGCCTTAATTCTCCACGGCTTAGATTCAACAAGGTGCTGGAAACATTCCTCAGAGATTTTGGTCCATATTGACATAGTGACATCACGCAGTTGCTGCACATCCATGATGTGAACCTCCCGTTCCACCACAACCCAAAGGTGCTCTATGGATGGAGATCTGGTGACTGTGGAGGCCATCGGAGTGCAGTGATCTGATGTGAGCTTTGTGACATGGCGCATTGTCCTGCTGGAAGACGCCATCAGAAGATGGGTACACTGTAGTCGTAAAGGGATGGACCTGGTCAGCAACAAAACTCATGTAGGCTGTTTGGTTTAAACGATGCTCAACTGGTACTAAGGGGCCCAAAGTGTGCCAAGACAATCTCCCCCACACCATTACGCCACCACCAGCCTGAACCGTTGGTACAAGGCAGGATGGATCCATGCTTTCATGTTGTTTACGCCAAATTCTGAGCCCACCATCTGAATGTCGCTGCTGAAATGGATAATACGAAATCACCTGCACTCCATACAGCGTACAGACCTTGGATGAGAAGTTGGTGCTTGAAGTGACAACACTGATGGCGCCGTGTCAGATACAGTCCATAATAGAAGTCACCAGCACTCGATGATACGTGCAGGAAGTAAAGCACTTTTTATTAAATTGTCACATGCGTCAAACAGCCAGCGTATCGTAGCCACGCAGGGTCCCTTCATATGGGCTCACTATGTCGCTCAGAAGAAGGGACCCTGCGTGGCCCCGAAACGTTGGCTGTTTGACGCATAGGATCAGACAGGGGGAGGAGGAGGAATCCCTGCAGGGAGTCATGAGTGACAATCACGGCTCTCTGCAGGGACAGGATCGAGAAGTGAGCGAGCGCCGGTATGTGTTCCCGCTCTATTGAGCCGACCTGTGACAGTCTCATTGTCACACGTTGGCTCCAACTATGAGTGAAAAGCACTCGCCTCATAATTCTCCTTTTAAATGTTACTTCTTTTTTTTTACGGTTCTGTAAGGTTGAAGACAAGAGGGACAACTGAGGAGGGACCAGAAGGATTTGCTTCCAAAAGAGGGTCAGCCCTTCCAACGCATTTGGGACCTACACAAGATGTGATAGGAATGCTAAAATGTTGAGTTGGGTTATCGCCAGAACAGGAATAGAGAGGAAATCTTCCCCTTGTTCAGGTTCATGGCTCAGAAGGGATTTCCCTTATTTTTGGGATATTTCCTCTTACTTCCTGTAGTGTGTACAGGCAGGGCCGGTGCTAGGATTCGTGCCTACACAGGCAAGGTGCATTTTTGTGCCCCCCTCCCCGACCCCCCTGTAAAAACAGGGCATTTAGACAACTACTCGTACTTGTCAAAATGCCCCGATGTTTGCGCTATGTTTTTTTTCTTCACTTACCTTCGGTGCGGGAGAGCAGCGGCGAGTCAGCGCTGGTCCGGTGGGAGAAGCTCCAGGTGGGGTCCTAATTTAGCTGGCCGGCGACTGCCTGAGGTGCCGCGCGTGTCGGGGTCCTCTGCCCTGTTTTTTCCGCCCTCACCCTGCAGCGCCGTAAGGCGGCCGCCTGACTTGCCTTGCGGTAGCGCCGGGCCTGTGTACAGGACAGGAAATGAAGGGAAATCTCCTCAAAGCTATAAAAAAGAAAACTTGACCAAGATCTCAAGCATTCCGTACTCAATCCATTAATGAAACTCTTTATCTTGTGCTCATCGCGTGCAGCGTTCTTGATCGGCCGGCTCGTGGCCGCCGAACCCCGCTCCGGCCTTTGTGAATCGAATAGGAAAACATCTCCATTTTAAAAAGCTCTGATTAGCCTCCTTCCTCCAGCGAGCGTTCCTGGCGCGTTTTAAAAGGCTGCGCCGCTCCTCTTCCACCCTCTTATGTTGTTACATTTGGCCTCATTATCGGCCGCGATTGGATGGATGGCGGGGAGAGGATGAAAAGAGACGCGAGGATCCGTACTGAATAATTCTCTTAAGCTTTTCCGCTCGCGCTCCCGGAAAAGGTGACGTGACGAGGCTTTGTCGGCTCAGCGCGACAGACATGAAAGGGAAGCCGTCTGCCTGCGATGGGGAAAATACCCGGGATAATTGCGGCGTTGGGGGCGGGGAGGGGGCTGTGTCAGATCCACCTGCGTGTAGATACTAAAGGCTTCTACGGGGAGACGTGAGGCGCCGCGGACCTCGCTGGCCTCCACAGTGGCAGTCATGACACCAACCCTTTCATAATATCACACCCACAAGAAAAAAAAAAGATCTTTTGTAATTAAAGAGCGGCTCCCGAGGACCAGGGAGAAAAGCCTTCAGATCATGTAGGCCTAACGCGTTTTGGGACAACTTTGATGCCTTTTTCAGCTCTGACAGGCTCATCATCAGAGTATATTATTTTCCAGATCACACTGGCGCATGGCAGGGGAAAGTCCCACGTGCAGCAGTTTTCCGGCCATTTGGTAAATAGGGAAATGTAAAGGTTACAGGTTATATAAAAAAAAATTAAAAGACAACTTTTTAAAGTGGACCTGTCGTAAGCTGAACTTTAAATGTACTCCTCGTTAGCTGCAAAGCATATAAATCCACTTTGTATGCTCCAAATACTGTTAAAAATCAAGATATTGCCATATAACAGTAGCAGTGAGATCATCACTGTGCTGTACATAGCCTGTGCAGAGGGAAGAGCTGTGGGAGGGGTCCAGAGGGCCCCCATCCACTACAGGCTGCCTGCGGAAAACTACAGGGGGGAGGGGGACAGAGACCAGTCACCCTGCACAAAGATAAAGAGCAGCAGTGAGCGGTCTTTATTACAGGAGGGGGGCGGAGACAAGACCAGTCACCCTGCACAAAGAGAGAGAGCAGCAGTGACTGGTCTTTATTAAAAGAAGCTCCTCCCACTACAGGCTGCCTGCAGAAATCTTGAGGAAGAGACGGAGACGAGACCAGTCACCCTGCACAAGGAGAGAGAGCAGCAGTGACCGGTCTTTATTATAAGAGGGGGCGGAGACGAGACCAGTCACCCTGCACAAGGGCAGAGAGCAGCAGTGAGCGGTCTTTATTACAGGAGGGGGCGGAGACAAGACCAGTCACCCTGCACAAGGAGGGAGAGCAGCAGTGACCAGTCTTTATTATAGAGGGGGGAGACAAGACCAGTCACCCTGCACAAGGATTTTGCACAGATCCAGAAGAAATGCACGAAGCTCACTAAGATTCCTAGAAGACTACACATGGCTCTACGTATGCAGACAATATGTGCTTATCGCGGAGTTCCGCTTTAAGGCCGATTTAGGGGTGGAGGGCATCTCTGCTAACAATCTGCAATAAAACTGATCACCTGACAATGTACAGAACACTTCCACATAATCAATATGCAGCGACTGGAAGCTCTGCCATCCGGAGGGATGGAGACATGAACCTGTAATATTATTATCTGCACTGGGCTGGATGCCTGGCAAGTATCCGTTCCACTGATTGGGACACTTAGACGTTTATCTGGAAGCCATTTCCCCGTGGCGGTGATCTGCTGTTCCACATTGTATAATGAAGCACGCCACACCGGAGCATCAAACGCATCCCACTCCCTCTGATACTTTGTTTCTTCTCATTGTTACATTGTGATCCTTCATACAACAGAAGATAAATCCCCCCCTGTGGGTCTCTCTTCACTTCTAGTACCTCCTGAATCAAATCACGCTGATTTTTAGGACACTGTAAATGTATATCTTGTGTGTGTGTAATTATGTATAGTGTGTGTTCTTTATTGTCTGGGGACTTGTACATACGGCCAAAAAGTTGATGGACACCTGACCATCACACCGATAAGAAATTACTGGACATCCCATTCCTTAACCATGGCTATTAATATGGAGTTGGCCAGCCATGGCCGTTAATTTTGAGTTGGCCTCCTCAGGGCCATTGATATGCAGTGCCCCCCCCTTCCTCCCTCTATGCCCATTAATATGGAGTTAAATGTAGGACAGGAAAGGGTCATACATACTTCTTTTTTTTCTGTATTTTATTCTTAAAAACGATTCAGATAAAACAGCCAGTGCATTTCAGGGGTCTACAATATCCCCGAAATGCGTTGGTTTTCTATTATCAGCAGTGGCACCCCCTTTTCTGTACCACATTTGGTTTCAGTTGGAACTCCCTACCCTGTTTGGTGGACCCATAGTGTTGTGTGGGTGCAGCCCCTTTAAGTACGTTCAACATTTTAAAGAAGGTAACGACTGACAAATCTAGTGCCGCTCTCACAGATCTCAATTAATATGGAGTTGGATCCCTCCATGGCCATTAATATGGAGTTGGATCCCCCCATGGCCATTAATATGGAGTTGGATTCCTCCATGGCCATTAATATGGAGTTGGATTCCTCCATGACCACTAATATGGAGTTAGATCCCTCAATGGCCATTAATATGGAGTTGGATCCCTCCATGGCCATTAATATGGAGTTGGATCCCTCCATGGCCATTAATATGGAGTTGGATCCCTCCATGGCCATTAATATGGAGTTGGATCCCTCCATGGCCATTAATATGGAGTTGGATCCCTCCATGGCCATTAATATGGAGTTGGATCCCTCCATGGACATTAATATGGAGTTGGATCCCTCCATGGACATTAATATGGAGTTGGATCCCTCCATGGACATTAATATGGAGTTGGATCCCTCCATGGACATTAATATGGAGTTGGATTCCTCCATGGCCATTAATATAGATTCCTCCATGGCCATTAATATGGAGTTGGATCCCTCCATGGCCATTAGTACGGAGTTGGATCCCCCCTCATAGACATTTAATATTGGAGTTGCCCCCTTTTGTGGCTATAACATCCTCCATTCTTCTGGGAAGGCTTTCTACAAGATTTTGGAGTGTGTTTGTGGGAATTGTTCCCATTTGTGAGGTCAGGTACTGATGTTGAGCAAGAAAACCTGGTTTACCATGAGTGTACCAGTTCATCCCAAAGGTGCTCAGTAGGGTTGAGGTCAGAACTTGAGTTCCTCCACAGCAAACTGGTCACTGTCTTGATGGAGCTTGCTTTGTACACGGGACAGTCATGGTGGAACAGAAAAGGGTCTTCACCAAACTGTGACCACAAGGCTGGAAGAGTACAATTGTCTACAATTTCTTTGTGTGATGTAGTATGAGCAGAACCTTCACTGGAGGCACCTGAACTCCATCATCTGGAGAGGTGTCCTCATACATTTGGCCATATAGTGTAGAGAATTCAGGAGAAGCCGGTTTATTTTGCTTAATTCAAATTAGTTTATTCTATATACAAGCTGT
>NW_017306877.1:730926-734701 GCF_000935625.1 Nanorana parkeri | reverse complement strand
ATACTTCTTTTTTTTCTGTATTTTATTCTTAAAAACGATTCAGATAAAACAGCCAGTGCATTTCAGGGGTCTACAATATCCCCGAAATGCGTTGGTTTTCTATTATCAGCAGTGGCACCCCCTTTTCTGTACCACATTTGGTTTCAGTTGGAACTCCCTACCCTGTTTGGTGGACCCATAGTGTTGTGTGGGTGCAGCCCCTTTAAGTACGTTCAACATTTTAAAGAAGGTAACGACTGACAAATCTAGTGCCGCTCTCACAGATCTCAATTAATATGGAGTTGGATCCCTCCATGGCCATTAATATGGAGTTGGATCCCTCCATGGCCATTAATATGGAGTTGGATCCCTCCATGGCCAGTAATATGGAGTTGGATCCCTCCATGGCCATTAATATGGAGTTGGATCCCTCCATGGCCATTAATATGGAGTTGGATCCCTCCATGGCCATTAATATGGAGTTGGATCCCTCCATGGCCATTAATATGGAGTTGGATCCCTCCATGGCCATTAATATGGAGTTGGATCCCTCCATGGCCATTAATATGGAGTTGGATCCCTCCATGGACATTAATATGGAGTTGGATCCCTCCATGGACATTAATATGGAGTTGGATCCCTCCATGGACATTAATATGGAGTTGGATTCCTCCATGGCCATTAATATAGATTCCTCCATGGCCATTAATATGGAGTTGGATCCCTCCATGGCCATTAGTACGGAGTTGGATCCCCCCTCATAGACATTTAATATTGGAGTTGCCCCCTTTTGTGGCTATAACATCCTCCATTCTTCTGGGAAGGCTTTCTACAAGATTTTGGAGTGTGTTTGTGGGAATTGTTCCCATTTGTGAGGTCAGGTACTGATGTTGAGCAAGAAAACCTGGTTTACCATGAGTGTACCAGTTCATCCCAAAGGTGCTCAGTAGGGTTGAGGTCAGAACTTGAGTTCCTCCACAGCAAACTGGTCACTGTCTTGATGGAGCTTGCTTTGTACACGGGACAGTCATGGTGGAACAGAAAAGGGTCTTCACCAAACTGTGACCACAAGGCTGGAAGAGTACAATTGTCTACAATTTCTTTGTGTGATGTAGTATGAGCAGAACCTTCACTGGAGGCACCTGAACTCCATCATCTGGAGAGGTGTCCTCATACATTTGGCCATATAGTGTAGAGAATTCAGGAGAAGCCGGTTTATTTTGCTTAATTCAAATTAGTTTATTCTATATACAAGCTGTGCTTGACGTTCGGGTTCAGCTCCCGGTACTGCACGGGTCAGTCTGTAACTTCTGGAACACAATGTCACGTTTTAGTAGCTGAGGCTCCTCGTTGCAGAGTAACGCAACGTATGGCGGTCACATCCTCTCAACTTTCTCTCGCACTTCTTTTAGTGCCGAGGAGACAGGCAGGTGTTTAATATTGAATGAGGACTCCGCTAAAGTTGGCTATGAGGGGATTAATGGAACATGCATCCAGAAATTCGATGTGTTTCACAGGAAATGAATTACAGCTGTTTAACTGGGTGTCTTTATGAGCCTATCAATATGCATCAGTGTTATTGAAGTGTCCTTCCTACACCTTTTGCTGCATGGGGCTGCTGGGAAAAGGCGAGATGTTTGCCTAATTTGTCTGCTCGATGGTACGAGGTGCCGGCTAATGTATTTGGCTGCACGTAGCCGGCTTTGTGACACTTTACTTATGAATTACCGAATTTACCATCATTTAAAAAGAAATTACTAACCGGCACCTGTAGGCCAGAGTCCAAATTTGCTGATTATCGGGATTTTATGACTGCAGTTGGCAGTGGGCCCTTTCTGCCTGTCCTCCAACCCCTCCTCTCTCTCCCTACCTCACTTTCTCTTCTCTCTCTCTCCCCTTGCTTCTCTCTCCCTCTTTTTTCTCCCTTCTATTTTTCTCTCTCCCCATTTCTCACCCCTTTATCTCCTCCCCCCCTCTACCTCTCTCCCTCCTCCTACCTCCCCCTCCCTTCTATCTCCTCCCCCCTCCCCTCGTATGTGGAAACCATTCTGCCCCATCAGGGCCTCTTTGTAAAGTGTGGTCCCAATTCTAGTCCAGCTGAGCGCCCATCATGTCATTCTTAACAAAATTTGAGTCCTGTTCACCCTTCCAATGCATCACATACTTTACCGCTGGAACCCACTATAGGGGGGTCTGCGGTAGGAGAGCGCTGATGATCCCTGGGTCAGGAATGACATTACGGTCCCTAGCTCTATGTTGAGACGCTCATTCTGCAACCTGCCTCCACATTCTGATATACTATGTCTTCGATATATTGCCTAGAGCTGCAGCTAACGATTATTTTCAAAATCGATTCGTTAGCCGATTATTAAGTTCGATTAATCGGTTAATCGGATAAAAAATCAAATCAAATAAATGGCTCCAGTGATGGACTACTAGTTTGTATTGAGTGTAGTCCATCACAGGAGCAAGCTTGGAGCGGTGGAAGTAAAAAAGAAAACAAAATTGTGGTGTGCAATATAGTGAAATTACAGTCTTCCAGCAACTTGCTTCTGAGATCGGACCTGTCTATCGGCGGCTGTCATCCCCCCACACCTGCTCCTCCTTACTACTTCTCCCCATGTCCCTGTGCCGATCGTGGATGTGGGCGGGAGGTGAACATGAGGCGGGGAGGAGATGCGGCGTGTGGAGCGTGGATGCGGGCGGGTCTGGCAGCGGCGAACGTGAGGTGAGGAGGAGGTGCGGCGCGCAGTGTGTGTAAAGCCGTAAACAGGGCCAACCAATCAGAAGCCGATTCATCGATGATTGAAAAAGTTGACAACTTTTTCAATAATCGATTATGTCGATTAGTTGTTGCAGCCCTAATATTGCCGTCTAATCTATTGATGTTATCCGCTCCGATACTAATTGTTACCTTGTGATGTCGTCACGTCCTTTTGTTTTTCGGTGAACCTGTGCATTCACTTTTTTCAACTGTAATTGAAACTTTAATAAAGTCAGATTGAACTAAAAAATAAGAAAATAATGTAAATAAAAAATAATAAGATACAAAAATTATAAAAAAGTTAACGATAAGCTAAAAATGTAAAAAAAGTTTTAAAAAAATAAAGAAACAAAAAAACTAAACAAAACTAACCCTTCCGCCCCTCATTTGGGAGGACGCATTGCAGAACCTGGCCTGAGGCAGCAGGGAGAGTAAATCCGGCCCTGGACACACCAGAAGCCCAGCACAGCACAATGACAGCTGAAAACCTCCAGCGCGTGCACGCGCCAAACGTGACAACCACTCTAATCAAAGTAGCTTTTTAGGTGCACACGGAGAGGACTTTCCACAGATCAGTACAACACAAAACATTCTGTACTATATAACAGGAGTCATCTTTCGGTGGAGGGGGATGTATTTATTTCTGAATACTGTCTGTAGTTCTTCTAGGTTACATTGTTAGTTGGAAGCTTGTGTGAAATGTCACCTCCGGAACAATTATGGATATTTCTGTCAGCTACAAAAGCCCCGGAGGCTGTGTGTGTGTTTTCTATTGTAAGCCATTAGAGGAGCATGCTGTCAGAAGAGACGCTGTACATTCTGAGAGGAAATGAAAGCTCGGCTCTGACGGCAGGACCACGCTTGGGTTTTATTTTGCAGGTTATTCGCCAGTCGTGCAGACGAGAGGCGGCGAGGTGCAGGACGGGGAGCGCGCCGCTGCGATGTGCGTCGTATTCACAGAGCAAGTCGCATTCACTATTATCCAAGAAGCTTCTAATGAGTGTCGGAAACATCCTGGAACCGAGTCTAACC
>NW_017306877.1:729596-730451 GCF_000935625.1 Nanorana parkeri | reverse complement strand
ACTGTCTCAGCAAATCTGGGACAACTGACTCCTATGCACTTTAAGCAAATCATTCGTAGTAAATCTGATGCTAAGGTTCCGTCCTGGCCGGGGGAGCTTTGTCAGTTGGTCAATGGGCTTTGTATCTGGTAGACGTGATAGGCAGCTGGACAGGCAACTCGAAGAGTGCACACGGCAGGCTGACAACACTGCTGCTGATTGCGAGTCAACGACTTACTGTGCACAGCCCACAACAGGAAGTCCTTTTACTGGCAGGATCTCCCAGTAAGAAAGTTTTCTACAAATTTCTCTTCTCTCTCCTCCTCTCTTCTCTCTCCTCCTCTCTTCTCTCTCCTCCTCTCTTCTCTCTCCTCTTCTCTTCTCTCCTCTCTTCTCTCTCCTCTTCTCTTGTCTCTCCTCTTCTCTCTCCTCCTCTCTTCTCTCTCCTCCTCTCTTCTCTCTCCTCTTCTCTTTTCTCTCCTCTTCTCTTCTCTCTCCTCTCCTCTTCTTTTCTTTCTCTCCTCTCTTCTCTCTCCTCTTCTCTTGTCTCTCCTCTTCTCTCTCCTCCTCTCTTCTCTCTCCTCCTCTCTTCTCTCTCCTCTTCTCTTATCTCTCCTCTTCTCTTCTCTCTCCTCTCCTCTTATTCTCTCTCATTTTCTTCTCTTCTCCTCTCCTTCTCTCTCCTACTTCTTTTCTCTCTCCTCCTCCTCTTCTCTCTCCTCCTCCTCTTCTCTCTCCTCCTCTCTTCTCTCTCCTCCTCTCTTCTCTCTCCTCCTCTCTTTTCTCTCTCCTCCTCTCTTATCTCTCCCTCTCTTCTCCTCCTCATTCCCTTCTCCCCTCTTTCTATCCCCCTTTTCTCTATCCCTCTCTTTCTCT
>NW_017306877.1:728907-729239 GCF_000935625.1 Nanorana parkeri | reverse complement strand
CCTCTCCCCCTCCCTTCTCTCTCCTCCTCTCTTTTCTCTCTCCTCCTCTCTTCTCTCTCCTCTTCCCCTCTCTCTCTCCTCTTCTCTCTCCTCCTCTCTTCTCTCTCCTCTTCCTCTTCTCTCTCCTCCTCTCTTCTCTCTCTCCTCTTCTCTTCTCTCTCTCCTCTTCTCTCTCCTCCTCTCTTCTCTCTCCTCCTCTCTTCTCTCTCCTCTTCCCCTCTCTCTCTCCTCTTCCCCTCTCTCTCTCCTCTTCCCCTCTCTCCTCTTCTCTCTCTCCTCTTCTCTCTCCTCCTCTCTTCTCTCTCCTCTTCCCCTCTCTCTCCTCTCTTCTG
>NW_017306877.1:725211-728757 GCF_000935625.1 Nanorana parkeri | reverse complement strand
TTTTTTTTTCTTCCCCGCACCCCCCCCATATAATATATACATCTTTTCTTATGTAAGCTGTTTTCCTGGGTGACTCTTCCAGGTTTGTGTTTTCCTCTGGTCGGATCTCGGAAGGTTTCTTTGGGAAGACGTCTCTGCCCCAGATCTGCGTTCCTCCTCGCACATGATTAATATGGCAGAACCTGCAGCAGCTGCACTTTCCGGATTGATGATGGGGGGCTCCGGGTTATGATGTATCTGCACCTATTCTCCGGCACTGCGGTGTGTTACGGTAATAGCCGTGTGACTGGGCAGACACGTGGCGGTGTGACGCAGAGTACGGCGCGTTGGATCAGCTCCTCGCATAGAATCGCTGGAGCCCATTCTTCGGTATGGCTTCAGGGGGATGATCTGTAGCAGAGATAAAATGACAGATTAACAAGAGAAAAAGCCGCCGCTGCGTGCACACAGAATATGAACGCTCGGCTCTGATGCTTTTTACCAATTTTTCTCCTTTGTTACATCTCAGTGCTACTGATCCCATGCAGCCTCTTTGCAGCCACTTCCTGTCTCCATGCACTCTGGCAATGGTTGCATGGCATATCTCAGGACGGGTTTCCACCAACAGTGAACCATGACTGTCTAGTGTGTGTTAAAAAGGCCACTTGTAGTCTCCTTCAGAAGTCATTTACCAGGGTGACAACGGCAGGAGCCTGTTTAGGAGACAAGGAGAGATCGTTGTCACCCAATAACAGGAAGTGCCTAAAAAAGGACCATCATGGCGGGATCGCCGGGGATTACTGTAATGTAAACTGAAGTTTTAAATGATTGAAAGTAACTTTTCAATAGACGGCAACTTGTTAAAGGTATTATGAGATTTTTGTGATGGGGTTTACATATACTTTAAGGATTAGAGTTTCTGTAAGGTTGAGAGTAAAGAATTAGTGTTGGGTTTAGGCTGAGGGTAAGAGACTGGTGTTGGGGTTAGGTATAGGGATTCGTTTTGGGGTTAGGTATAGGGATTAGTTTTGGGGTTAGGTTGAGGGTTAGGGATTCGTTTTGGGGTTAGGTTGAGGGTTAGGGATTCGTTTTGGGGTTAGGTTAAGGTTGGGTTTCAGGATTAGTGTTGGGGTTAGGGTGAGGCTTGTGAATTAGTATTCGATTTGGGTTTAGGGAGTAGTGTTGGGGTTAGGTTGATGGTTAGGTACTAATGCTAGAGTTAAGTTGAGGGTTAGTAATTAGTGTTGGGGTTATGTTTAAGGTTAAAGATTAGTTTTGGGGTTAGGCTGAGGATTAAGTCTTAATGTTGGAGTTAGGTTGAGGGTTAGGGATCAGTGTTGGAGTTAGGTTGAGGGTTAGGATTATTGTTGGAGTTAGTCTGAAGTTTTAGGATTAGAGTTAGGGTTCGGCAGAGCAGTAAGGATTGGTATTTGGGTTAGGGTTCGGGTTTAGGGATTAGTGTTGGGGTTAGGTTGAAGGTTAAGTCTTAATGTTGGAGTTAGTTTGAGGGTTAGGGATCAGTGTTGGAGTTAGGTTGAGGGTTAGGGATCAGTGTTGGGGTTAGTCTGAAGTTTAAGGATTAGAGTTAGGGTTAGACAGAGCAGTAAGGATTGGTATTGGGGTTAGATTGAGGGCTCAGACATAGTGGTAGGGTTAGGCCGAATATTAAGAATTGGTGTTGAGGGTTAGGGATTAGTGTTATGGTTATCTTGAGGGTTCGGAATATTTGTTGGAGTTAGGTTGAACGTTCAGGATTAGTGTTGTGGTTAGCCTTAAGGTTGAGGATTAAAGCTGGGGTTAGGTGTTAGGATACGTTTTGGGATTAGGCTGAGGGTTAAGGCTTAATTTTAGGCTGAACGCTAAGAATTGGTGTTGGGGTTAAGGATTAGAGTTTGGGTTAGATCAAGCTGTAAGGATTGGTGTTGGGTTAAGGTTGCCTGGAGTTTGGGTTAGGTTGAGGATTAGGAATATGTTGAGTTCTAGTAGGGCAATATGTAACCAGTCTATTTCCATTTTGCTATGTAACATTGTGACAACCGTAGTGTAGGCAGATGGTTGAGTCCCATGTAGGGGATCACTGTACACCCCCATACGTGCTGTGGGTAAGGGCCGGTCCATGAAGGGAGCTTTGTAAGTATTTCGATCCTTTTTTGTTGCTTTTATCTATTCCGTGTATTGAATAGAATGGGAGGATTCTGAGCGGTGGCCGAATGGCGCGGTGGCCGACCTTCATGTCGATATGAAGTTTCACATTTACTTTTAATATTCGCAGCAGACAAGTCCCGGTGTCGGAGGAGAATCATTTGGTACATGGCAGCCGTGTATTCTAATAGCGGGGATAATGCGGCGGGTCATTGTGCGAAAGGCTTTTCCGGGACACTCCGTCATTCTGATGAATTGAAACGTCTCTCCGGTTAATCTGAGCGCCTCCGTCTTTGTGCTTGTAGAGAGCGATGAGCTGTCGGCGCGATGTGAAGTATCACGGGTATATTTTTACCCTTAATGGCTCCCTTGTTTAATATTTAACGCTGAGGAGCTGAGAGTGGTCACCTTTGTAGTGAGATGGTGTATTGACCCGCGCTGGGGCTATTCTAGGACAGATCTCTCCCTGACTTATAGAGGATTCTCTTCAATCGCCGTATAATGACTGCCAGCCCTTTGACTGCCCTATACCGTAGCGCCGCTGCCCTTTTCTGGGAATACCACCTGTTACTGGTATTATAACAACGTGGAAGCAACTGGGAACAACAGCAACTCAGCCAGGAAGTGGTCGGCCACGTCGCATGACAGAGCGGGGTCAGCGCATGCTGAAGCGCGCAGTGCGCAGAAGTCGCCAACTGTCTGGAGAGACAATAGCTACCGACCTCCAAACTCCATGCGACCTTCAGATTGGCGCAACAACAGTGCGTAGAGAGCTTCATGGAATGGGTTTCCATGGCCGAGCAGCTGCATCCAAGCCGCACATCACCAAGTGCAATGCAAAGCGTGGGATGCCGCGGTGTAACGCACGCCGCCACTGGACTCTAGAGAAGTGGAGACGTGTTCTCTGGAGTGACCAATCACGCTTCTCTGTCTGGCAATGCGATTGGTTTGTCTGGGTTTGGCGGTTGCCAGGAGAACGGTACTTGCCTGACTGCATTGTGCCAAGTGTAAAGTTTGGTGGAGGGGGATTATGGGGGGGTGTGGGGGGGTTGTGTTTCAGGGGTTGAGATTGGCCCCTTAGTTCCAGTGAAGGGAACTCTTAAGGCATCAGCACACCAAGACCTTTTGGACAATTCTTCCAACATGACTGCGAGTCCTGACCTCAACCCCATAGAACACCTTTGGGATGAATTAGAGCGGAGACTGCGAGCCCCTCCCCCAACATCAGTACCTGACCTCACAAATGGTACAACATTCCCATAGACACACTCCTAAACCTGGTGGACGCCTTCCCAGAAGAGGCGGAGCTGTTATAGCTGCAAATGGCGGAGCCAACCCAATAATGAACCCTACGGATTAAGACTGGGAGGCCATTAGAGTTCATGTGAGTGTAAATGCAGGTGTTCTTTTGGTGATATAGTGTAT
>NW_017306877.1:724902-725177 GCF_000935625.1 Nanorana parkeri | reverse complement strand
CACAACAGAAGTCTCATTAACTTGCTGTGTGCTTTGCATGGAACGATCACCAGCTAGTGACACCTACAGGTCGTAGAGGGAACTGCAAGAGCCAGAATGAAGGTCGCCAATAACGCATCGCTTCTAAATAAAAGCCATCACATGACATGAACCTGCAGCCGGTTCGGTGAGGAGGTTTCTTGCTTTCCTCCTTTACATGGCGGGGGGGACATAATAGCTGCCGGTGGTGCGGAAGGTCTTGTGGTTTTTTTCTCTTGTATTACATCGGCTCGGAG
>NW_017306877.1:722157-724815 GCF_000935625.1 Nanorana parkeri | reverse complement strand
GGAGATGACATTTTAAATTCCTCTCAAGTCTTCATAGTTCACCTGACCTGCCGAGCTGTGTAAATGTTATACCTCCAAACCATCAACTCTTCACCGGCCACCGGACTGAAGAGATTGCGCTGACCCGGCCAAGGTGCGTCCGGTCACCGATTGCGGCTTATTGTCATCTGTCATACTTGCTGGGACTGGAAAAAAAGACAATAATAGTGATTTTGAAAGCTGAACTAAAAAAATGAAAACTGCTAAAAATGTCATCTATGGGAGTTGTTTTACTTGCCAAAAGGCTTGTATTTGTGTCCATCCAGTCCTGAGATTTACACAGCTCTACCACGCAGCCTGGCAGGGCAGGGGACCTGCATATAATCAATACAGCCTGGACACTGAATACCCAGAGAGTGCAGCGGGGGATGTTTGCTTTCAGACTGGCTGTCTCTAATTGAGTCTTCATAGGGAGATTTCAGTGCAGGGAGGGGGGGATCCTTTTATCATTAAAAAGCCATCCCTCCCTTCCACTCAGTGACTTTGCCCAGGCTGAGATGATGTCATCAGCCTGCTGCAGGCAGGAGGAAGCACTTCCTCAGTCTCCCCTCCCCCAGTGATTAGTCTGCTGCAGGCAGGAGGAAGCATTTCCTCAGTCCCCCCCTCACCCAGTGATCAGAATGTACATTGTAACTTTGAATCCAGTCACAAGGTAAGAGGCTGCTGCACAGGCACCAGGATTTACATGACGGTGAGCGGGCATCTTTGTGAGAGGTAATAAATACCTGGAGGTGTCACACTGACACATTACTCGCCATGCGGCTCCGTATATCCGGTGACAGGTCCTCTTCGGCTCAGGTCCTCCTGCGGGGGATGTCACAGACTTGTGTGAAGTTGGCTGCCTCTGCAAAGAATACACAACGACGATGTGACACCTCCTGACCGGATTAACAATTTATGAACGCGCGGGGGCCGGGGGGAAGGAGCCGCTCGCTCCCCGGCATTGATTAAAGCGTCCCGTCAAGCTGTCACTCAGGCGTCTCCTGCGCGCTAAATGTCTGATGTGGCTGCGCCTCCTCCTCCTCGCCGGGCAGATGTTCCCCCCGTAATGAAGCCGGCATTACAATGTAATCATTTAATCTCACGCGGGCTGCTTGACCGAGCCGGCTAATGAATGTTAACGCGCTGTAGCCGGCCGGGCACTTGGCAGCCGCCTCGGGTGTCACTTTGTGTTACAATGGAGCCGCTCGACGTGTCCATAGAGCGCCGGCCGCCGACAGGTGTTCCCGGCTACGGGGTTCACATATTTCTGTCACATCGGGGGTACAGCAGCAATGGTAAATCACCGGCACACACGAGGTGCAGCTTTAATCTTCTTCACCATTTATGAAATGTCACATGATGCCGAGCGTGCCGACGTTTCGGGACCCGCAGGGGCCCTTCATCAGAGCAGCACCGTGATGAGACTGGAGGTACAATCATGGGGGTTCTGTGTATTGAGCCTTCATTGTATTTATGAGGGAAGCACCAATACCGTTTTTTCGGTATCAAATACAGATATTTTCTCCCGGTACTCGCCGATACCGGATACCGATACCAGAAGTCCCATTAAGGAAGCCAGGCGGCGTGTAATGACTCGCCACCCGGCTTCCTCATTAGCAGGGAAGCTGTCTCCATGCTCCCTCATCACCAGGTGATGAGGAAGCACGGAGCTGGCTTTCTGGCCAATCAGAAGGCCGGGGGCGGGTAATGACTCCGCTACCTGGCTTACTGATTGGCCAGCTTCGACCAATCGGGAAGCCGGGCAGCAAGTTATTACAGTGCGCCCGGCTTCCTGATTGGCCGGGAAGCCGTCTACATGCTCCCTCGTCGCGCATGAAACTGCCTTTCTGGCCAATCAGGAAGCCGGTGGGGTGTGTAATGACTCGTCGTCCAGCTGCCTGATTGGCCAGCTTACTGACACATCAAGAAGCTAGACGGGGAGCCATTACACGCTGCCCGGCTTCCTGATTGGCCGGGAAGCCGGCTCCATGCTCCCTCGTCACTTGCTGAGGAGGGAGCATGGAGCCGGCTTCCCGGCCAATCAGAAAGCCAGACGCCGTGTCATTACACAGCGCCTGGCTTCCTGATTGGCCAGCCTCCTGTAATGACACGCTGCCCGGCTTCCTGATGAAGTAAGTTCGGTTATCGGACTAGGCATCGGAGCATTTGGGTGAGTACTCGCCCAAATACTCGGTATCGGCACCGGTGCATCCCTAATATTTATTTATGTTTCTATCGGTTGTGTCTTTTTGTGATGGGCTCATCTCTCTGTCACTCTGCTCTCTCCTCCTATTAGCATGCTCCCTGTCAACACATTAACTGATTTGGCTAATTGCACTGCTTCCTTCTCTTGCACTCCAGCCCTGCTGTACGGGAACCGCAGGAGACCAATACCAGGACACGGCTTGCATCTAAAATATACATTCAATGATTTGAGCCTTTTATATCTGCCCGGAGTTCAGCTTTAAACCGTCCTGTCTGGGTGGAGTTCTCCTTTAACCTCTATATTAACAGTCGGCGTCTCATAACGCGTCCTTGAGCGAGCCGTCACCGGCGGAGAGATGGTTTTGGGATGTTTTGCACCTGGGCAGAAAGCGGATCCACGTACGGGCGCGCAACGGGCACCGGAGGGTGGGG
>NW_017306877.1:707392-722125 GCF_000935625.1 Nanorana parkeri | reverse complement strand
CGGGCGGGCGCTCCACTCTGCACACTCCGCGTATGATTAATGGAAGTCACGCCGGGTCCCTGCGGTACGCCGAGAATTTCCAGCCATTAAACCATAAACACCGTGTTTGTGTGCCGGGGGGGATCCGGCTCCTGAGCAAGCGCCGCTCCCTCTATCCGCATCACCTCGTAACATTTCTCTCAGTGACTTCCTGTCCGGGGAATGTAGTCACTGAGCGGTCATCCCAGAACTACAAGTATCAGCATGCCCCAGGGTGTGGTGGTAGCGCCTGTACTTCTGAAGCTCCATGTATGTGTATAATATATATATACACAGAGGAGCTGACACTCTAATGCCCCCCCGCCACACACTATTACACAATTATATAGCTCTGACATATACCGCAGTGCTGTACAGAGGACACTGAGCCGGTCACATCCGTCTCTACTCAGTCACACACTATTATTATACATGTATATAACTCTGACATATACCGCAGTGCTGTACAGAGAACACTGAGCCGGTCACATCACTCTCTGCACCAGAGGAGCTTACACTCTAAATTCTAGAGACAAATCGGGTGGAAGGCGTTTAGTCTGCTATCCAGAGGAGAATGGATGAGCTAATGGAGGCATGAGGAGCCGCATACAACCTACACCAGGCAGATGGGTCCCTGATAGGAGCTGTGCCCCCGAAGCCCGGGCTTGTCCGGCAATGTCCCGCCACACATGTGATTACCATACCTAATGACGGCAGAGTTTTTTGCTTTGTGTTTGCAAGGACGCCAGCTTTATTTTTAATTACAGTGCATGCAGCAGAAAATGCCGGTTTGGAAAGCAGCTTTGTATGATTTTTAGGGCTCGGAGACATTGCTAATATAAAATGCCTGGAGCAGTAATGGGTGTTATGGCATTCCCAATAAACTTCTGGGCACGATAATGAGTCAGACATTTCCAGTAAACCACTGAGCACAGTGATGGGAGTATGATATTACCCATAAGCTGCTGGACATAATAACTGAACTTAGACATTCACAATATACTACTGGGCACGGTAACGGGTGCAACACATTCTCAATAAACTACTGGGCACAGTAACTGTGCAACACATTCCCAGTAAACTACTGGGCACAGTAACGGTGCAAAACTATCCCAATAAACTACTGGGCACAGTAACGGGTGCAACACAGTCCCAATAAACTACTGGGCACAGTAACGGGTGCAACACAGTCCCAATAAACTACTGGGCACAGTAACGGGTGCAAAACTTTCCCAATGAACTACTTGGCACAGTAACGGGTACAACACAGTCCCAATAAACTACTGGGCACAGTAACGGGTGCAACACATTGCCAATAAACTACTGGGCACAGTAACGGGTAGCACAGTCCCAATAAACTACTGGGCACAGTAACGGTGGCAAACTATCCCAATAAACTACTGGGCACAGTAACGGTGCAAAACTATCCCAATAAACTACTGGGCACAGTAATGGGTGCAACACAGTCCCAATAAACTACTGGGCACAGTAACGGGTGCAAAACTTTCCCAATGAACTACTTGGCACAGTAACGGGTGCAACACAGTCCCAATAAACTACTGGGCACAGTAACGGGTGCAACACATTGCCAATAAACTACTGGGCACAGTAACGGGTAGCACAGTCCCAATAAACTACTGTTCATTTGGAATGCTTGCTTTTGCCCTTTTTATCCCACTCCCCACATGTTGCCTTGTTGTAAGGGAACGTCCGGGCCATCCCCTTACTAATAAAGTTTTTTAAGTATTTTATTTGCCAATAAATAGCAAACTTGGGTCACATTCCCAACGTCATTTTTTTTCCAGGGCAGGTTGGAAAATGAAAACGAACACCTCTCTGGCTGTTGTCGGCGACACCTGTACGCGGCCCGGCACAGTGGCTATTAGGCTTTTGCGCAGCACAGATGTTTAAATGTTAATACCGCTCTCACCGTCTCTCCCCCTCACTTATCAGTTTCAGCAACTTGCGTATTGTGCGTTGACCTTTTATGCAAAACACGCCAGCGAACCCATTATGTGCCTTCAGCGTTCAGGAGGATGTCATTTTGTTCCATTAAAAACAAAAAATCAACTCTTAGTGAAAACATAAACATTTCACCTTCTAATAATCCGTTTAATATTTCACCTGAACGCTAACATTTTACCATCCCGCTAATGCTAAATAATAGCCGGCGGCAGAGCCCCCCGCAGGGCTGTAATGACCTTTTTGTGCACGGTGGCGGGGCCGACTCTGGAACAATGCCAAAATGGCAAGTAACTCGGGCCATCAATTGCGCTCTTGATAATGATCCTTGCAAGGCACCGTAGGAGGGATTTGGCTATCGTCTGGATTACTTAGTGGGACTTTTGAAAGCGCAACTCCAGACAGAATCATTGTTTGAGCTGTTCTAGTCCTCCTGTACTATGGTAATGATAACCCAAAGCTGCGTTATACTGTCACAGAATAACAGATGGGCTGGAAAACTCACCTTGCCTGGAGAAAAGGCTGCTCTGGGTCTCCCTTCAGTCCAGGTCATGGTTAAAGCTGAACTCCTGGCACACAGCTAAATACAAAGTGTGTATCTATCTATATATATTAGGGATGCACCGATACAAGCATCGGTATCGGCGGCGTCTCTGGCTGCCTTTGGGCAGCACTGAATCCATGTGCCACTCATTCCGACCCATGCAGCCTCCTTCCCTTTAGATACACTGTTTTGCATGTATTGCTTCCTGTGGACCATGAGGGAGCTTAGCAGAGGTGTGAATTATTTATTTTTAAATCAGGCGTGTGCATAATTGGCTGGAAGGAAGGCAAGTTTTGTCCCTGTTGTATATTCCACGTTAAAAGCAACGTATAATGGTTTACTACTCTTTTTTTTTTTTCCTTTACTATATATGACTATAAATAAAAAAGAAATAGGTAATTTGTGAACTGATAAGCAAAGTGAAAATGTAATGAACATGTAAAACATGGCAAAAGGTTTGCAAAAGGTTCTCAGAGCACTATGGGGATAGCTAAGGAGAGCCTGCTTTGCAGCTCCCTATGTCTGATTGAAACTTTATACAGAGCCAGCTCATTATTGAGTGGAGTTACTGCCTCCTATAGACATCAGGTGGTACTGATGCAATGTTTCACATGTACAAAAGGAGATGAAGGCCTCGCTCACGCCAGACACAGTCCTGGCCAGAACGCACTGCATCGCATTGCGGCCGGCTCACTATGTCGTGGGGCAGGATGGGGGCGCGGCGGTCCATTGAAGCGAATGACAACGTAGCCATGCAATGTGATCGGCAGCACGAAAACGTTCAGAAGCGGGCAGGAGGGGGCGTGGCAGTCCATTGAAGTGAATGACACTCCAGCCGGACGAGAATGCAAGGCACACAATGTCTGCGGTGCTTGCAGCATTTTGTTCAGACCGGAACGATGTAACGGCTTTTTGCAGATTTGGCTCCTGAGCTATTTTTAAAGAAATATCAATACCTCCAGCGCCTCTCTTACTGCGCCTCGGTGGCAACGCCGACCCTCCTCGTTATTTACGTCGTACTAAAACGTTATGGAGGGTCAACAGGAGGAGTCGTAAACCCGCGGATTCAGCCGCTCGATCTCTATTATTCTCGGATTTGTTTTTGTTCCAACATCCGCTCGTCTGCCGGAGACCTCAAATTACTTTTTAGATTTAAGCGGTGAAATGGCTTTTAAATTCGAACATGAAAACAGTTACCGGGGGAAGTGGTATCAGGGTCGTGTCCGGGTCTCACCGGCAAGGAAACTTTTTCTCTAAGTTTTGTTTTGTTTTCTGCTTGGCTCCAGAACAACATGTACCGTATATTACATTCCCTTAAAGGGAAGGTCCACCAAGTCAGCAGAGTGAGCGCAAGCAAGTGTAGTAATTTATGGTCACCCATGGGTACCATAAATGTGGGAGTAAGTCACTGACCTGGAACAAGCATGGAGGACCTAAAATCAAGTTTTCAGACTTCATTGGCTGCATGGCTGTTACCAAGTGGAAGGCCTGGTGCCTTCTGTCTGGGACTGAGGACAATACATCAGTGGTCCTATGGTAGTGCCCAGTGTCACTTGGCCAAATGCTCCCAATTACAAACACACGACAACTCACTGAACACTGGATCAATCTCTGAAGGTGAGCTCCTTCCCCCAGGACAACCTCCACAGTCTATAGGCTTCCATTGTCTCCCCGTACATGTATATCAGGGTCCATTGTCCCATTATCCCATGCATACGCCTTGAAAGGACAGAGCGGACACCAGGGGTCCCAGCCCTTGCTGCATGAACAGCCCCCACAATGGTACTGATCACCTCTCTGTCTTCCTCATCCCAGTACAGAAGAAAGAATGCCCAATTGGGTTTCCATGAATAGAAGTTTAGCTTTACTCCAAATGATGAAAGTCTCCAAAGTAACCGAACAGTAGAACAGAACAATAACTGAATGTAGATGTTCCTTCTTCTTCTTCAACTATGTGGTAAAACATTAATTTTTTGGCATCACTCTTTGCAGGTTAGACTATCTCCATGACTTGCACTTCTCCCATTCCATAGAGTATTGCCTTCAACGAGGTACTCATGACGCAGCATGACTAAGGTCCACTTGATGACCACGCATGATGGCGGGACCCAGCCACACACTTGGTGGTACACACTCCACACCAAGACCCAACCATCTGCCCTTTATGAAGCCAAAGGTAAGAGATAATGGTTGGCAGGTCTAGAACCCAAGAGGCGGACCCAGCCATAAGGAACATAAGACCCTGTAACCTGGTCAGTAACTCATTAGGCTTTGAAGGAATCATGAGGATGATAGGCCAGCACTTTTTAAAAATCAAGGTAGCACAGAACGTTTCCATATCCAAGTCTTCACAAGATCACTTGATCTGCATAGGTATGAATGGCACAACCCTCGCTGGTCAGATTGGAGGAACACCAGTGACATTTGGCCACCACGTAGTGTAGCTATAAGCTCTTTCTTCGGCGCTTGTGGTCTCCCTTCTCCTCTTCAGCCTTATTATAAATCTGGCAGATCAGTTTGTGTCAACGGCGTGCGGTAGTGTCTTGCTGCCAATCAAACTGTATCAGCTGACTGGAGCGTAAAATCGTCCCATTTTAATTAACACTCAGGGGAGCTCTAACCATCATTTACCATCTTCCCGGGTTGTCTTATCTCCTTGTATAATAAATTCTAAGATTGCCAGAGAGATAATGACATGTTCTACCAATCGCTGCTTGTTTTGTCAAGGACTGATGAATAATTTTGCAAAGACCACGGGGTGAGGCAGCTCCGCACGATATGCTCTGTTCATGTTTTTGTGTTTTGTTTATTTTTTTCATTTTGTCTGTATATATTTTTTTTCCTAATCGAGCATGAATCCTCTTTCACGGAACAGCTGTCAAGCCAACGGACGAAACACGTCTGCCTAGGTCTCCAGATAATACCAAATGCTGTTGTTCGTGTTTCCTCCGAGACAGGAGCAACATGAAAAGCAAAATGAATCTCTTGACAAATTAGACGCTTTTCTGCTTTGACCTTCTAGAAGTGACGCTGTTTGTCTTCTTTACCGCTGGAACAAGGTGGAACCCTCATGCCATGGTTGAGGGCCCAGAGGGTGAAATGTGTGGCCTCACGCCCATGGTAGAGGTACTTGTCATCTACAAACAATGAGCTTGAGGGCAGGCGAACAGGATGAGCAGTTCAAGTAGATCTAAACCCAGAAATCTCATATAAGCTTTAACGTGCTCATTTAAATGTTGCTCAAAACAAAAAGGAACTGGCATGTCATGGTCCACTGTTGTCACTATCGTGGAGCCAGTCCAGAGCAATTATGTGCTCAAAGTTCCAAATTCCTGTTTGAAAATTTTCGCCAATGTGCGCCAATTATATAAATATGAGATATTCTTTAGAAAGGGAGCAGAGGACGCCCTAAATGGTCCTGAGCCACGCTTTGATCTTGTTCCTTCATTGATGGAGTAATGGAAGCAAATTCTCCAAGACCCAGGTGAGCAGCACCAGCTCAATAGATCATTCTGTCCAAAACTGTGCAACATTTATGCTCCAAGTGAGCGTCAAACCCCGGAAAGCAATAAAATGACAGTTTTGAGAGCAGTTTTTTACCGGTAGTGACCTAATTGATGATGTCATCACAGCCCAAGAGTGGCATTAACTGCTTGTAGAGGCAGAAACCAGTGTGGATCCAGCATGGACTGGGATATTTTAAAAAGCACAAGGATGGTGCTTCAGGCTTAATACACCATATGACCAAATGTTTGTTTTGGGATGTCCAACAAGATCATATAGGTGTGATGGTCAGGTGTCCACAAATGGCCATATAGGGTACACCAGGGATGCATATTTTAGATGGCCTCAATAGAGTAATATAAAGTCCAGCTTTAATACATGATACCATGCGGTACAGCCTTCCCCCTTGAGGACTATAAAGGTGGTGCTTGGAACCCGGGCACACTTTGGCTTGCATTACCTCTGCCATTAATTATTCATCATTCATTATATAAGAATGGATCTAGAATGGAATTCAAAGGTGTGATAGTCTCCTCCTCCACCATCAGTGCCTGACCTCTCAAATGTTCAGCATGCTTTTGTTTGCCTGAAGAAGGGACCACATGGTCTCGAAACATCGCTTAGCAATGTTACACTTTTATGGTCAATAAAGAAGTTTGACTATAATTCTTTTGGACACAAATTCCTATAGAAACTTGTGGAAAGCCCTCCCAGAGGGGTGGAGGCTGTTAAAGCTGCACAATGGCGCTAAATCCATAATAATGGCCATGGTTGGGGAATGAGATGTCCAACAAGATCATATAGGTGTGATGGTCAGGTGTCCACAGATGGTCATAGAGGGTACACCAGGGATGTATATTTTACATGTCCCAAAAATAAGTTTTCCTGCCTAGAGTTCAGCTTCAATACACGATACCATGCGCTATAAGCTTCCCACTTGAGGACTGCGGAAGGCGGTGCTTGGAACCCAAGCACAGTTTGGCTTGGGTGTCCACAAATGTGTGGCCGTGTAGGGTACACCAGGGATGTATATTTTAGATGCCTCAAAAATAAATGTTCCTGCCTAGAGTTCAGCTTCAATACACAATACCATTTGGCATAACCTTCCCGCTTGAGGACTACAAAGGGCAGCGCTTAGAACCCAGGCACAGCTTGGCTTTCATCTCCTCTGCCATGCATTTGCCGTCATTGAGTATGTAAGAGCTCCAGGTGCAGAAGCCGGAGTGTAGTGTCAAAATAAGCTCAACCTGTGTTTAAATGCAACGGCTTAATGCGTAACCGGGGCATTCCATCAGCACAAGATAAGAACCCCAGTGATCGAAAAGCCGGCACTGGACCCAGACCAAGGTCCAGCGCTTTGCACTCAACGTGGCCGCAGCTGTCGGAGGTGTCGGGGAAAGGCGCATCATCGACGCTTCCCATAATGAAGTGTAATAAGCTTTAACGACTGCGCGCACTTTACTTCCATAACATGCTATTTCATAAATGACCCGCGTAAAAGCAATGTTTATATCGGCTTCATCCCAGCGCTGACACCTTTACAAAGCCAAAAGCAATTTCTACCTCTTACCAACTAAATGCAGACCTGATGTAACATTTGCGTGGTGGTGGGGGGAGCGGGGGATTGTAGCACGTTTGCGCTTTTTTTCTTTTTCCCCCTCCGCATGCCGCCAATGCGGAGAACATTTCCTTCGTAGGGAAATTACATTTATATGTAGGCCAGTAAAACGGAGTTTGATGAAGTGACTATTGTAAGATAATTTTCCGAAGCATTAAAATCCCCCGCGCTGCGCCGTCCTATCCCATAAACTCATGGCTGATAAAAATCCTCCTCCTCCGAGTTTATCCGCAGATTTAAGCCAATCAAAACCTAATCAGTCATAAAAGGCAAGCGGGTAAACAGATTGAAACATTGCGCCGCACTCGTCTGTAGCGCTGCTGAGAAGTTGTTGTTGTTTTCTTTTTGTCTTTTATAACGCAGTTATGGCGTCTCTTAAAGGGCCGCGTGCCGCAGAACTAATCTCGAGATCTCACTGGATCAATAAATGTTCCAGTGGTAAAATCTCTGCTCTGAACCTGGTTTAGAACTAATATTAAAGTAGTAATACGGTCTGGGCGTTTTTTACCTTAATGCCCCCCCACCCAGTCTCCCCCCACACTTACCTCTCAGCTGCGCTCGTCCCCGCCGCCGGTCCCGAAGCGATCCTCCGTACCCCGAACTTCCGGGTTGCGGGGGAGGATACTGATGGCAGAGGAGCCATAGGCTCCTTCTGCCATCAATCAAAGAAGGAAGGGGCGTAGCCTGCCACAGGGCTGTGTGTGTCTATGGACGCACACAGCCGCTGCGGGGACAAGTGCGCACGGGTGCCTCCATTAGAACGATGGTGGCACCCGTGCAGGGGGTGGGGGGAAGAGCATGGCGGGAACACACTAGAAAACGAGAAAAGCCTCCAGCAAAGGAGGGTCTCCTTAAAGGAGAACTATGGGGTCAGGGCTTTTCCCCATAGTACTCCGTAGGGTAACGGAAGGGCACAAACTAGCGTCCTCCCGTCACCCTAAGCTCAGTATATATACTGAGACGCCGCAGCTGAAGCGGATCCCGACAATTATGTCTGGATCCGCCCTGCTGCGTGAGTGACAGCTGGCTCTGCCTATCTAGAGGCAGAGCCAGCTGTACCCGCCCCCTCCCCTGTCACGGCAGAGGGCCGTGACAGGATCGAGAAGTGAGCGAACGCCGGTATGTGTTCCCTCACCTCCCGATCTACTGAGCCGACCTGCGACAGTCTCATTGTCACAGGTCAGCTAGAACTAGGAGGTGAGTGAAAAGCATTCACCTCATAGTTCTCCTTTAAAGGAGAAATTAAAAAAAATTGGCTTTAATATCACTTTAAGATGATTTGGGGGGAAAAACATAAAGGTGGACCTTGCATCAGATAAAGTTTCTACTTGGTTTTATATACAGTGTGTAGAATTTTTGGTACACAGTATAACATTTCTCGGGGGATTATTTTGGTGCACCACCCCTATGGCTAAGCAGTTAACCAGGAGCGTTATCTCTTTAAAATGGATCTAGCATCAGATATAAGCGTCATGTTGCAAGTGCAGCATTCTCAGTAATGTGTCATTGTAACATTTTCAGGTAGTTATTACCTTTCACAGAGATCACAGGACTTCCTCTGACAATGCCTTCATCTGCTTTCCTCATGATGATGGGGGGCCATCTTTGTTAAGGCATCTTCCGGGGTCACCATCTACTTCCTGGACTGGGATGCCTGTGTTCTGTCAGACTCCAACTCCTCGAGACCTGCACCCATCTGACTTCCGGTTTATTTAGATGTAAGAGGTTTGGCCGAGAAGGCTGTACTGCACGTGCGCCACCCGCGGCATTTACCTATACACATAGTAGACAGCGATAAAGTATTATAATTAACAAGGGTCAGACTAATCCAGCACGTTATTCATCTGAGTTGCACCACTCAATATGTCCGTCGCTAGGGGCCATAGTGGGGCAACTCAGATGAATAACGTGCTGGATTAGTCTGACCCTTGTTAATTATAATACTTTATCGCTGTCTACTATGTGTATAGGTAAATGCCGCGGGTGGCGCACGTGCAGTACAGCCTTCTCGGCCAAACCTCTTCTAACTAAACCGGAAGTCAGATAGTTGCAGATCTCGAGGAGTTGGAGGTTTCGATAGAACACCGGCTCAGAGGTGACACAACCATGTAAATCCTGGCACCTGTGTTCATAAATATCTGACGTGGATTAGACCCTCTGCAGCCTCTCATCTTGTGACTGGCTACAAAGTTACAATGTAGCAGTCTGATCACTTTAAATTGGCAGGAAGGAGATTTCTGCTGCTGTTTGCGTTCATTTTCAAAGCGCAAGCAGCAAGCGGTGTGTTTGTTTGTTTGCGGAGCGGCAAGGCGCGCGTCTTTTGCTCTCTTCGCGTCTGCTGGAGCTGCGAGCTTTGGTCCAAAAAGAGCGATCCCCCCGGACATTGTGACACAGTTAGCGGCGCGGCGACAGATGTAAAGGGAACTATTCTCAGCCACTTTGTTTCTCCACCTTTTTCGTGGAAAGCCGGGAACGCGAGCAGCTGCAGGCCCACGTATGGCGCCTGCGATTTACATATCCAGCGTGAGGTTTGCTTTCTGCTCTCAGACATTAAAGAGAAAGGCGCGAGCTGAGGATTTCCTCTTCTGACGATCAGTTATTTTAATTAATTACCACCTACCGGCCCGGCGCCAGTGTTTAAAAGAATAATCAAACTTGCGACTGTTATTCGTCTCGGCTGACCCATGCCGGCAGCTCGGCCTAAATTCATTATTTCAGTTCATAGCGGGACTTCCGTGTACACAAGGATTGTTCTGAAGAGAAGACTGGTTACAATGTTTCTGGAATACATCCCCGGGATCCCTTTAGATGTGGACGGTGCACGTGGATTCCGAGCTGGCGATATTCACATCTAAAGGAATGCCACACATCTGTTCTTTGCTGGGCCCTCAGGAAAGTTGTACAGTGCACATACGTGTCACAAAGGCTGCAATGGGATATGAAAACGCAAAGATTAAAGATAATTGAGATGTTTGAGCTGTAAAAGGGAATGGGAAGCAGCATCCCGCTATTTGTTTCATCACTATCTAAAGCAGGGGTGGGCAAGCTCCGGCCCTTCAGCTGTGGTGCAACTACAAATCCCATGAGGCAGTGCGATACTCTGACCGCCAAAACCAGATGCACGATGGGATTGTGTTGTTGCGCCACAGCTGGAGTTTGCCTAAACCTGATCTACAAGGAGGCAATATGAACTGTGGTGAAAGTAGTTTGCTTGTGAGTACATTTACCCCTTGTTTTATTTATTCTAATAAACGATTTTACACATGGAGGTGGCGCTCTTTTTGTTTTCTGTGGTTGAAGTAGCGCCATTGTAAAATGCTTTTTGGTGTCCTGCGGCTCTGGCCTTGGGCCACTGTCTAAGGTCTGACACACCGGTTCTGAAATGCATTGGCTCTAGCCTCTTTCTATGAGAAATAACATTTGATGTATCATTGCTGGTTGCCTCCTTGAAGAAATAAAACCCGACCCGACCATGTGCTGCTCTTTTCAAAACTTACAGATTCACACTTGTGGGCGAGATTTTTGGGGCATTGGGTTGAGCAGGCCCATTTGTTTTCTGTGGCCCTCAATGCGTGTCTCATGATCGTAACATGAACCTGCTTTTTTTTTTTTTCTTTCTGAGACCTCATTCGCATGTGCCAAGAATCTGCGCCTGGGATCACAGACCGTTGTGGCTGCTCAGCCTGTACAAACCAATGAGAGGTTGACAGGAGCCGCAACCGTCTGCCACTATTCCCATGAACCCGCACATCCTGCAGTTGCCTGCGGCTAGGGGCAGACGTCCGACCCTGAGTGCAGACAGATTGCATCCAGGGCTGGTCATCTGTCCCTGGTAAGGGAGCGTTGGGTGCTGTCAGGGAAAGGTCAGTGTTGGGGGAAGGCATGCATAGCTGATTTGTTTGAAGAGGCTGGGGATGGTGACGCTGGACCGCGCAGTCAGCGGCTCTGTCTGCCCAGCTCCGTAACGTCAGGACATCCCCGCTCGGCTCCGGTGAGGTCTTTGAGCTGTGCGGCACAGGTTGCTAAGAGCTATTACAACCTGGGATGCTGCGGCCGCCCCAGGCCGTTCCCCAATGAGATGCTGCCTGAGGCAACCCCCTCAGGCTACCTCATTATAGAGACTGCCCTGCACCTGAGAATTCTAGCTGCAAGAATCTGCTTATTCCTGCTGCAGGAGTCTGCTGTCCGAACCTATTCCGATATGTGAATGAGGCCTAAGGCCTAATGCTGAGGGTCAAGAGCACAAATCGCCACATTCTCCGGTTCTGTAAAAGGTCTACCTAACATCGTAATAAAAACTGTAAAAGGAGAATGTAGTTACTTCTGGAGGTGAGAAAGGATGTACATGATAAAAAACACTTTCAGACTCCAGTATGAAGTATATTTGTCTACATGATCATAATTGGGATGGAGACGACAGTTCCAGTAAGCAAGACACGGGGCACGGTGCCCCAGCACATCTAGCGTCTGGTAAGGTCGCCAATTTTGGTGTTTTGTGAACTCCCAAAATACACACGGATGCAGACTTTTCCATCCCCGCTTTTATTCTGCACCTGTGTATTTCAGTTGCTGGTTCTTTAACATGGCCTTTAAAGCTAACCTAACTCGCTCCAGCATCATATATCTGTCTTTGTTGTGCTCACCGACCATCGGGATGCCAGAGTCATAGCTTACACGAGGCTGTGAACTCCTTGTGTGACTGACCCATCACCATGACATGGAGGGAATCACATGCTCCTCCATAACTGGAAGGTCCTGGGTATATCCTTTGGCTGCCAGTGCTAAATGGAGCACCATAAGGGAAAAAGTTTGTGGACAGCTGTCTGAAACACCTCTAAAAGTATGAGGATCTGCTCCAAATGGTTGAGTTTAGGTGTCTCCAGTGATGGGTTCTGTTAATACTCAATGATACAAAGACTTAATAGACAACTGTGCTCCTTTATCCTTGTGGTAACAGTTTGCTGAAGGCCCTTTTCTGTTCCACCATGACTGTCCTCTGTGTACAAAGCCAGCTCCATACAGACATGGTGTGACTCGAGTGTCCTGCACAGAGACCTGACCTCAACCGTACTGAACACCTTTGTGATGAATTGAAATGCTGATTGTGAGGCAGATCTTCTCATCCAACATCATTACCTGACCTCACAAATGTGGTAAATTCCCACAGACACCCTCCAAAATCTTGTGGAAGCCTCGCCAAAATAGTGGAGACTGTTATAGCCACAAAGGGCTATTTAATCTGTATATTAATGGTTTTGGAATGAGATGTCCAACAAGCTCATAGAGGTGTGAACTTTTGGCCATATACAGTAGTGGAAGCATATATAACTGGGGAGAAAACCTGTTGCTTTATCCTAAGTTTTTATTTCGTTGTCCCCCCTCGTCAAGTTGCGGGCTCACAAGAGACAGCCAGGAGTTAAGGCGAAGCTTTTGTACGAGAACAGGCTGAATGCGCATTGCTGCTATGGAGACGCTCTTCCCTGACCCTGAAACGTATGAACTTTACATACATCTCACAGTAGACAAGACTTTTTTTTTTTTCTGTTTTTTTTCCTCTCGCTTTCAGTTTTCGCTCATTGTTCCCCTTTCATCAGAGAGATAACTTGATATAATCCGCTGCAGAGTAGCCGGTTTGGAAAACAAACACTCTCTGGTCGTTTTCATGCTGCCAGACAAAGGACATTTAGAAGTAATGTATTATTTCTGAGCTCACGCAGCACAGAAGGCTGTCTGACATCGTGCATGATGCATCGCAGCCGGGAGCGGCGATGTAGGACGAGGGAGGGCACCGGGAAGGCTCGACGCCTCAGATCGCCGGCTAGGAAGGTGCCGCTTATGAGTTGCCACCATCGCGGTGACAGATGGCAAAGCGTTTAAGTGATTGTATGAGTCAATGTTGAGATTGAAATTGCGTGCGTGCCTAAACGGGCTAACAGTTACATCAGAGGGGAAGATGATGCACCGACGCTTGAGGAACCCGCTAACACCGCAGCCGTGAAAGTTTTTCTTTTTGGAGGACGATAGATTTTAGAATTCAGGAGCCGATTACACCAGAAAGTAATTTTTAGGGGAAAATTTGAAAGCTGCCTTTGTTGCCTTGTGAGCTTCAAGGCCGTCATTCCCATCCTTGATTCCTTGCCAGGTTTCCCAGGTAGCTCCTCTCGTATCTTTGTTGTAAACCTACAAGTTTAATAACACAACAGGCTATATCTTTTGATGCGTACAGACTCCGCATGCATCACTCCTATCTTTGGCGTATTACAGCGAGAAAGTAGGATATTCGAAGTGTGGGTGGTGGGTACTCGAGGAGCTTGTGGATCACACATCTCCGCAATAGCCACTGTTGGGATGATGTAAAACTTGCCACAGTGTCTGTCTGAAGACCGCAGGTTAGTTACTCCTCACCATCTAGTGCAGTGGTCAGATTCTCTAGTTAGTGAAATCCAGCTGCGGTGTCAGCGAGTTCCCCAAGCATCGGTGCATCACCTTCCCCTCTGATGGATCCGGCTCTGTTCATGACACAGCATGCCGTTGTCTACTGATTTTTCTTGGCTTTCTCAAACCTCCCAACAATGCAGGTTCCTCCAGTAACAGCCGTATGAAGCTGACACACACACACACACACACACACACTCTCTTCCTTATATTGTAAAGCGCTGCGCAAACTGTTGACGCTATAACAATACTATGTAGTAATAATAATATTATATATATATATATATATTGTCTTTTTTGACATCTTGTCTACTGGACTAATACGGCTTACCCATTTATATTGCACTATATATATATAATCTCAACATGGAAGCAACCATTGCTAATTGGCTAGGAGGATCCTAAAAATTACATCAAAGGCACCTTTAGAAATGTTGAGTAATGACAATCTACACACAGATACTTCCAGATAATTGCTGGCTTTGTATTCTTTGCATTCCTTATTTTTCCTTTTCCTCCCTATTCTTCTCACGGTGCCCATTTTCACTAAGGGCAGATGAAGCCATCTCCCTTGACTTCCTGGAACTCTGGGCCTGCCTCCTGGAACATAAGACAGTGCACATCATCTCTCGGGGGCAGGGGGGGGGGGGGG
>NW_017306877.1:702576-707157 GCF_000935625.1 Nanorana parkeri | reverse complement strand
GGGGGGGGGGGGGGGGGGGGGATGCCTTTCCATGAGATCTCCTGAGATTTTGCAGTTTTCAGATGAGATTTCTCAGGAAGGCTCTGGTGATGCTCCCAGGATGCATCTGTGAGGCCAGGACTACATCACCAGTGCCCCCACTCAACTAGGAAGTGGGAAAATGGTAATTGAAAGTAAAAGCAAAAGATTTTTGTTTCATTTATAAATGTAAAATGATTTCATATCAGCATGCTGATGTAATATTTAGTGAAAGGGGAGTAATGGTCGGCTTTAAATCATATCTGTAAAATCCCAACCTGGGTTTCACCTCTCGACTTCCTCAGGGGGGAAAGTGCAGTAGGGACTGACGACTTGAATATTTGTTGAGGGCTGCACTGAACCCTTAAGTGGTGAATGACAGATCGGTATGACAGCCCTGGAGCAGACACCTTAAAGGAACAGGTCAACAATGGCAACTCTGTCTCAATTTAAAGTGAAACGTGGCTTTCCCCATCAGCAGCAGCAGGTTGGCTTAGCGGTCACCCTCCACAGCAGAAAAGACTTACCCTTCATTCCCCAGCTGCTCAGTTTAGCCAAATGGAGGGTAAAAAATACCCGGTACCTCCAGGTATGGAGGAACATGTGACTTACTACCGTCCCTCCTATGTAATAGGACTGGTGATAGGCCATTCAGTGCTGTAACATTGGGGTGCTGGGGGGCTCTCATCCCCAAGGACGTCCTCAGACAGAGTAAGGAAAACTACACAAGGGGGCACATCTAAATCTTTCATAAATAGGCTTGCACAGTTCTAGTTTAAGACTGAATGTTGAGGTTCTTGCATAACCCCAAAACCAATTGTCTGAACTCCAAGCGGACTAAAAAAAAACACAAATTAAAACATAATTTAATGCTTGTTTTAAAATCCAAACAGTGTAATTCCCAGGGGGGCATTTGATTTCAGTCCCCTGTGCAGCAGAGCTCAGCACATGGAGCCAGTCAGTTGTGTTGCAGTGCTCATTGGCTAACAAGGGCAATGCTGACCCGAGGAGAGAGCAGAGTGACGGAGAGATGAGCTCATCAGTCTGCTGCTTCTCCTTTTACTGTCCAGTCATTGGCTGGGGGAGGGGCACAGTATGTAAGTGTTACTGGACTTCAGCGGTGATAAACCAGGTCTCCTGCCCTGCCAGGCAGAGCTGTGCACATCTGAGGATTGGATGGGCTGAGATACACAGGCACCAAGATATACATGTCATCTCGGTCCGGGAGGTGGATGGTGACCCTGTATGATGCCTGAACGAACATGGTGCTGGAGAGAAAAGCCGATGAAGGCATTGTGGGGGAGTTTTGTGATCTCTATGAGAGTTATAATACCTGGAAGGGTTACACTGACACATTAGGTAGCATGCATGGCAATGAAGAATGATATTGCCTGGTAGGTCCACTTTGAACATACAATGATGACTGTACGAGCACGGCACAACGTTTAGTAACGGCCTCTGAACACTATTTAAAGTGATATTAAAGGCAAAAAATGTTTTCCCTCCCCCCCATGTAAATGTTAGCACTTACCTTAAATGATGTCTCTTATTCTGGTCTTCCTCTTCTTTCCCCATGTTTTCATGCGACCCTCCAGCGGTGCGGAGTCACTCCGATCCAGCGCTGACTGCTCTGTCTCTCCGATCCAGCGGTGTCTGCAGGCGCGTGCACGCGTCCATAGACTTACCTTGCCTCTCTGCCCGTCTCCCGGCCGAGAATCGGAACTGCGCATGCGCCCGCCCCAAGATCCTTTGCGGCCGTACGAGCAGTTCCTGATTCTCGGCGCGGGAGCGAGCAGCGATAACGAGGTAAGTTTAAAATGATTTCAAGCGTTTTTTTTTTGTTTTTTTTTACACTTCTTGCCTATATCTACTGCATGCTAGCAGCAGATATAAGCAAAAAAAACGGAGGGATTAGAACCCCTTTAAGGATTTTTTTAAGGACAAATCAGGAATTCCAGTTAAACCTCGAGACTCTAGCGCACTGAACGCTTATACAGCCAATAAAGTGTTCTCTTTGACTATATAGATATATATATATTCGGGGCTGTTTGCTGGAGTGCAGGATCTGTCGAAGGGACGTTTATTCGCCGCGCATTTGCATTATTCATCCATTCAGAGGCACGCTTTTGAATCTAATTTTCCCCTAAAGAGCGTTATTTATGGGGGCAGATAAAACGTAACTTCGCCAACAATATTCTCTCTTTTTTTTTTTCCTTTTTTTTTTCCACCCTTCATTTTTATTCAGCATTAAAATCCCGGAGACTGTTTCTGCCGCTGTAAAGCGGCGGCGGAGTGACATATTTACTAAGCGCTGATTACAAAGTGATGCTTTGAAATAATTAATTACAGCTGTTTCTGGAGATGTGCCTGAATACAGAACAGATTATCAGTCTCCCGGCTTAATGGCTGCGCAAAGTGATTGAGCTAATGGCTGTTGAACTTTAATCTGAGCTGATGTAGAGGTGCGGCTTAAAGTGAACCGGTTGGCTTTTGCCCTGACTTGTCAAAAATGGGAACCCCATCAGAGGGGCAAGCTTTTACCATGCCTTTGCCATCCCACTAATCCAATGGACCGCTTGGTAACCAAGAGAGTCAGCCCTAGCACCAAGTGACTCCCTCACTCACCCTACCCACCTTAATTTTAACCTAAATACATGGTGATGTGACATGGTGGGTCAAGAACCTTCTTTCTTCTGTTGGTGAAGGTTCTCATTCATCTAGGTCATGGTATATCTGTAAAAAAGTAAGTCAAGGCAACTGGACTTGCTGTATTTTTCTTGAAGACGTTTCACTGGACATCCGACCAGCTTTCTCAAAGACGTTTCTCTTCTCAAAGAAAGCTGGTCGGATGTCCAGTGAAACATCTTCAAGAAAAATACAGCAAGTCCAGTTGCCTTGACTTATTTTTTTTTACAGATACTTCTTTCTTCTGGACTGTGGTGTTGAAGGGTCCTTCTTAGAGTTCCCATATCCTTCCATGGTGACATGAGCCTCCCATTGGCTGTAAGTAGGGTACATCATCAGGTTCCACGTAGAGCCTTGAAGACTTCCAAGTGGTAGCATCATGATGACTTGATGGACCACTGGCAACAAGATTGATCTTGGGCCTGGACTACAGCAGCAGGTCACTGGTATCCACTATTGGAAGAGGCGCCACAGAGGGTCACGTGATGGTGGACTTAGGTCAATGTTGCTTTTGTTCTCATTTGTGAATAGACGGGTGCTCAGAGAGGGGCAGGAATTGAGTGGGTGGATGGAGGAGGTATTGAATTTGCCCAGGGATGGGCTTTAAGTGCAAACTCCGGCCAAACAGGCAAAAACACAGTTAAAGTAAATAGTATATATGTGTGCAACCTGTTAAAATATATGCAATTTCGTTTCAAACCCTTACCACACTGTAACGTTCAACGGCGCTGTTCTTGATAACAGTTTTTTATCCTCCTGTGTGGCGCACATCTAAAAAACAAACCTTATAGCCCCCTCTAAGCAGCTCTTGCTGGCATCAATCCATTAACTCCACGGCTCTGTGAAGAAGATGCGGGTTTGTAGTTACCGTATGTGTGATTCAGGGCAAGTATCTGTGTGATTCAGGGCATGTCAAATTGTCTCTCTAGAACGGCAGCTGCCTAGCAATTGAAAAACCTACCGCCAATCTCAAGGTTGCTGAGCTCTTACGTGATGGCTGTGTGTTCTGTGCTTCATTTGTATAAATGGTTTGTCTCGTAACTAGGATATTGGGTTGTATCTGTAGATGGGAGAATAACGGTATAAAACGGCACACCTCTATTTATCTAAAAAGTCATTTGCCCTTCTTATGGTCCGGGAACTTGAAGCAGCTCTGCTGGCACCACCTGCATTTAGAGCAGGGGTGCCCATTAGGTAGGTCGCGATCTAGCAGTAGCTCTCAAAGCTGATGCTGGTAGATCAGGAAGGGGGGGGGAATGGCGGCCCCTTTTTTCCATTTTGGTATATTTATTTAGCTGTGCGCACATGATTACCTATCAGCCTGAGTGTGCCGAGCCAAGCTCCCTGACACCTTTCTGGTGGATACTGGTGGTTGAAGTGCTATGTATTACATCAAAGAATATTAGTTCACACAGCCTGTTGCAAAATACAGCAAGGTGAGCCAGGAGAGAGAGAGGGGAGAGACAGCCAGGAGAGTGAGGAGAGACAGCCAGGAGAGAGAGAGCGAGGAAAGACAGCCAGAAGGATGAGTAAGATCGTTGGTAGATCTCATGTAGCTCGTCATTTGAAAAGTAGATCTTAACACAAAAATTGTGGGCACCCCTGATTTAGAAGGTAGCCATGAGTAATTTGGAAATCCACCTCGTAATCCACAGTGATTACCTTCCATCCACCAATGCAAGAGAGGTCCCATCAACTTAGATCTGGGAGGTGGCTCTTTCTAGCAGTGTTTACTCAACTTGCAATGTCGTATTCAGTAAATATCCAATGTGGTTCTGGGGTAACAAAGGGCCCCCTTCATCAGGGCCTAATTAATGAGAAAATGCGTAATCTGGACAATCTAATATGATCTTTGTTAAAACAACACAGCCCTCCTCC
>NW_017306877.1:700990-702484 GCF_000935625.1 Nanorana parkeri | reverse complement strand
TCCGACCCCTTCCCTCCACTGCAAGGATAAAATGATTACTTAATCTAGGGGTGAAGGAATCCATAGTAATACCCAAGTTGTCACTCCCCAAGGCTTCCTCCGAGCTGCAAGACTGATCCTCCAAAGCTGGCTCCCTTCGAAGGTTGCAGGGATTCCAACATGATCATGTAGAAGGTAGGATTGCCGAGGATGGCGAAGACCTGCCCATATCCGGGAGCGTAGACTGAGCATTTACCCCTTGCGAGGGGGCGGGGGGTCACTACTAGAGCAATATTAAATTATCCCTGCAGATTGGATTAGAGCATCAAATAACCAGAGACTTGCTCCAGTCATTGGCCAAACCAGTGACAGGACCAAGCTTCTGATGAGATGACATGTTACCCCTGAAACACGGTGGCTCTTTACTAAACGTAACCTTTAATAAAAAATGAATTTTGGACTACATAGCTTGCTTTGCTTTCCTCCATATGACTCTAAAATATAACATTGGCCCCACCTGTAGAAGACTACACATGGTGGGTAGGTGACCATTTGTTGATCAACGGGGGAGATGCAGCGGTGACTTGGCGCAGTGTTCTCTTTTTCTTCAGAGTTTCTAGTCCTTTTGTTCTCTGACTATTTTAGGTCAGAATAACCTTCTGCGGGGTTTCCTGTAAAAAGCTCAAGTCTTTTAACTTCCTCCGCAGAACATCAGATTCACTTTGTGTAACAACAGGTGCCCTTCACCGGAGGACTATAGTTCGGAAGAAGTTCACCGCGTTTGACGAAATCTTAAGATGTTGAATGCCATTAACTTTTCTACATGTTTAGCCGGTGGGGTTTGAACGTGGCGCTCGCTGTAATTTATTTATTTCCCCCCTTTTGATTAGCAGCGGTGAGCCGAACATCTTTCACCGTCTGCGGTTTTTATTCCGCGTTCCCAGGGCATCTTCAGGAACTAATTCCCGTTGATTATGGGGCACACGTCTGACTCGTCGCTGGCCTGGTTTCTGTCATGTTCAGCATTAAAAAGTCTCCGGTCCCGAATATCTCACCGCGATGGCCGCCGCGTTTCCGCAGAATGGGCCCTCTGTCTCCCTTTTCCGCCCACAAAGTTGAAACTTTGGCTTGCTGGTGGAGAATTTTTAGATCCAGGCCCCATAAAGCTCAGCTGCGAGCTCCGCCGTCATTTTTCATGTGCGGCTTTGTGACACCGAACGACCCTTCAGAGCACCGGGGACAGAGTGCTTGGGAAGAGATGTTGTTGACAAAGCACTGTTAAGGTTGTTTTATGGACGCGGTATTCAAATCCGAGTTTCTTTAAGTTGGAAAAAAAAAAGTTTATTGGAGGACTGGGGGCGTAATGATTCAGGAAAGGGCTCTGTTCTCCTGCAGCTCAGATGGCGTCTATGATCCTGGATGTCTTCGTGGATGCGGGGGAGGTTTATTGGAGGACTGGGGGCGTAATGATTCAGGAATGGGGCTCTCTTCTCCTGCAGCTCACATGGCGTCTAT
>NW_017306877.1:696313-700749 GCF_000935625.1 Nanorana parkeri | reverse complement strand
GTGGGGGCTAGTACACTTTATATATTGGTTTGCTTGAGGTTGAGGTCTAAATATGGAATCTGATGTGCACCACAAATAGCATCAACTTTCAATAAATGGCCAAAGTGGACAAAGAAGCCGCACACCCCTCCTAATAATGTGCATTATTTACAAATTACGTATTTCATGTGGAACTAAACTCAAATTTAATACATTGCTGAGGCCATATGGACCGGTCTACATGAGCTTTTGTTGTCTTCAGAACCCCTTTCTCTCCATGGAAGTCAATAGGAATACCAAGGTAGCTTGGGTAAGCTGCAGGTCAGAAGGTGGTCAGCTGCAGGTCAGGGTCAGCTGCAGGTCAGAAGGTGGTCAGCTGCAGGTCAGGAGGAAGTCTTCTGCAGGTCAGGAGGGAGTCGCCTGCAGGTCAGGAGGGAGTCGCCTGCAGGTCAGAAGGGAGTCGCCTGCAGGTCAGGAGGGAGTCGCCTGCATTTCGGGAGGGAGTCGCCTGCATGTCAGGAGGGAGTCGCCTGCATGTCAGGAGGGAGTCGCCTGCAGGTCAGGAGGGAGTCGCCTGCAGGTCAGAAGGTGGGCGTCCCTGCTGCAGCCTCTCACTTTGTGACTGGATACAGAGTTACAATGTGCAGTCTGATCACTGGGGGAGGGGAGACTGAGGAAATGCTTCCTCTTGCCTGCAGTAGAGGTTCTAGCCCTTTTCTATGATTTTGAACATCGATCTTTAAACACCATTTTGCCAAAATATGCCAAAACCTCCATTGCTAGTAATGGCCAGGTACGGCGTCCACCACCAACTTTACAACTAGATTAGCGGCGTGCTTCAGATGCGTGATGATACCAAAACATTTAAACATGGTGTCTGGCATCGTGTTTCGGCGCCCGGCGAGATTGTCTTCCAGCGCCGCAAAGCGCTTGATTGAAGCTCTCGCAAACACGTCGATCCAGCGAGCGCGGTTAATTGCTGTTTACGGTTACAGATGTATAATTTCCAGTGCTCGCCGCTTTGAATTGTTACCTCATTAAAATGAGTTCCTGGTTGAATACATGATGAACTTTTTTTTCTTTCCCCCTCCGTTCCTCGGAAAAGTGTTATGAGCCGCTCATTATAATTAATGAGCGCCCCCCCCCCATCCCCTCCTCCATGCCGTCGGGGCTCTATGGAGTGTGACTAATGAGACGCTTGAACGGAATTCTTCCCCACTAAGGGCTCCCGCCTCCTTTAAATTGTTAAACTCCCTCAGTTGAGGCGGACATGTTGCTTTTTTCGTGCGTTACACCTGCCGGAAAATAAATCCAAATGGTTATTTTTTTTATTTATAGATAATGTTATACTCCACGATTGTAAATGTTAATAAAGGGCGACGTGAAGGTGCAACATCCTCCTCATCCTGAGGGGGGCGCTAAATACACCTGAGCGCCCCAGGCAGATATACATAGCATCGGCTAATGCGCTATTCTGTGCTCTGTATAGGCGGCTCGGATAAGTACCCGAATCTGTCTTGAAATCGGCTTCCAGCCAATTCCTGCACAGCAGCACTCACTGGTAGCCTGGGAGAGGGCGGGACTAGCGCTAGAAACCAATCTATGCTATGCTGCATGCACATGTGCTGGCAGTGAACACCAGTGACGTGCTGTGCCTTCTGTGCTGGGTGAGGCATCCCCCAGCCAGCCGAAGCTCCACCCCAGCCACCCAAAGCTCCGCCCAGCCCTGCTGAAGCCCCGCCCCCAGCTCTGTAACGAAGCTGTGTGGGGAGGAGACAAGGAGGAGCCTCCCTGTCCCTCACTTGCCGTTTCTGCTGAGGCGTCGAGTTTGATGGCCTCAGTGGGGTTTTTTTTCTTTCTTTTTTTGATTGGACAGCTTGGACCAATGGCGCTTTGTCATTGGTCCAAGCCATCCACAGAGCTCAAGCCTCTTAACACAGAGTAGAGGCTGTGACAGCTCTGGCCTCACCAAGTTAGGTTACACAAGCAGTGGGGAAGCCCGCTGCTGTGTAACCTAACTACCTGTCAAAAGTTGGATGCAGCACCGCCTGTAATTACCAGGCAGCGCTCCGTCCATGACAGGTCACACAGCGGGGGTGGGAGGAATTTCCCTGCTCTGCCTCCCCTGACCACACGTCCCTGGTGAACACGCTGATAGGAGGAGGCAGCAGAGCTGATGACTGTGGCTGTCAGGCTTGCAATGCTTCATGGGATTTGTACTTGCACCGCAGCTGGAGGACCGAAGTTTGGCTTCCGCTTCTGTATGCTGTGATGTAATGTACAGAAAAAAGTGTATACAATGTATATAATATTAAATGTATTGAACAGCCCACCTTACATACATCCTGGCTGTGCATTGTGACGGTGAGTGTGTGAATCACGCAGCTGGCTGAACAGAATGACAAATGTTTCCACAGCTGTGTGTATGTCACCATCTTGGAGTGTGTTTCCAGCCACCTCCGTGTCGGCGTCTTCAGAAAACGCGTTCATTTTGCACCGTCATTACGCGCATAAACCAGGCCAGCCCTCCTCCGTCTTCCGCGGCTCTTTGTTGTTCCAGAGCTGATTGGTGAGGAAACCTGTTGGGGGGATTTCAGGTCCGGCAACTTTTCAATCAAAAGAAAATGAGAAGCGTCGAGAAGCGGCTTGATTGCAGACGGCGGGAGTGAAACGGCCGGGCCGCACTTGGGAACGCGGCGGCGTGGATCGCCTCCCCCCGGAACGCGGCGATCGCAGTGTTTATGAAATGATGACTTCTATTTTTTCCTCCCTCTCTCCGGAATAACTTGCAGCCCGGCAATATTTCCTCTCCCCCGTCCCGGAATTAATGAAAAGGGTTACAGAGGTTTTACGGCGCAGATTTCCCGCTGTACGCGGATGGCGGCCTGAGCTCAATAATAAAAATGTTGCTGGAGGCGCTGATATAAATGACGGAGCCGAATAACAAACTCTTTATGGGGCCCCCCGGTCCCCCTTCATCTCAGAGTAAAGCTGGAGATGGCTTCAGAGTTTGTGGAATACTTTGTATCAAACACAAACTTTATTATCTCCAACAGGAAATGGTTCTGGTCGCGGAAGATTGGACTCCGTCGGGTATTTATTGCTGATGACTTGTGTACTTCCTGTCCAGGAGATGGAGGGGACGGGACGTAAAACCCCAATTTCACACAACTAGAGGAAGAATCTCAGTAAGAACATCTGACCCAATGTCTGTGAAGGTTCTCAATCATCCAGGTCCTTCTCTAGAGTCCAGTCAGCTAATAATAATAATAATAATAGTAATGATAGTAATAGACATAATCAAAAGCTAATAGTGGTAAAATAAATCATATAAATAATAAGAATACAACTACTGCTACTGAACTAATACAAAATATTAGTAATAATGATAATAGTGTTAGATACAGTCAGAAGCTAATAGTGGTAATAATATAAATAATATTAATAGTAATATAAATAATAATACAAATGCTATTGCTCAACCAATAATAATTATAGTAATATAAATAATAATAATAGTGTTAGATACAGTCAGAAGCTAATAGTGGTAATAATATAAATTATAATAAATAATAATATTAATAAAGTTTTTCATAGTAACACAATATATCTATAAAATCTATAAAAACATACATATATCTTTATCATTATCCGCTTATCGTATTATTAAGGATATACGCTGATGGGGGATTTGGAAATGATTGCATATTATCTATAGATATAAACATTGTCATAAATAATTCATAAAGAATAATTATAATAAACTAATAACATAAACTGACGATATTTTCACCCAACCGCCTAAGGTGCTCTGTGGAGAAAAAAAATGACGAGTCGCGATATTTATTACAATGCTCACTATGAACTTATATTGTAAATCCGGAGTCCTTAGCGATAATCTGTCTGATTTATATCCGCTATAAAGACGCTTGTATAGATATTTATTATGTGGACAATATTTGTAGCAGCAGAATAAAAGACCTTGTAGCACAATGGGCCACACGAAACAACCAGGACACGGCAATAAACACCTGACAGAGGTTCTGACGCTTGCTACATTTTAGGTACCCCGATCTCCTTGCACTGCTCCTTGGCTGTGAGTAATAAACCCGAGCGCAGGATCAATGATTGATTTCCATCCCGATTATCGCCCATGGGGTTACCTAAAATGGCGGGCGGAGGGAATTCTACAGACAAGGTGAGGTGGAGGGTCCCCGGTGATGACTGCAAATGTCAAAAATAAATCTATATTTTCCGGGTTCTACAGCAGGGGCGTGCGGGCAGGTGGGGCAGACCCTCACCTAGAATTATGGAGGAAAAAGCTGTCAGCTTCATATCTGAATGAGGCACCTCACTGTCTCCTCACTTCCTCCTTTACACTAGCTTGGGGATGGGTTGAGGTTGGGGCTTTGTCCGGTGGGGGCGGGGCTTTGTTCGGTGGAGGGCAGAGCGTGCTG
>NW_017306877.1:690215-690466 GCF_000935625.1 Nanorana parkeri | reverse complement strand
GGAGGCACCTCACTGTCTCCTCACTTCCTCCTTTACACTAGCTTGGGGATGGGTTGAGGTTGGGGCTTTGTCCGGTGGGGGCGGGGCTTTGTTCGGTGGAGGGCAGAGCGTGCTGTGGGCGAGGCTGGGGTATGCCTCACCCGGAGCGCGAGGTACTGTCCTACAGAGATCACGGTGACCAGTAACGCGGCACCAATCTTTGTCTTTGATGACGTTTTGGTTATAATTACCTTTATGGGAGCAATTTTCTT
>NW_017306877.1:679319-690083 GCF_000935625.1 Nanorana parkeri | reverse complement strand
GTTATTATTTTTTTTGCTGTGTATATTTATAAAACTAAGTCAAGGCAACTGGACTTGATGTATTTTTCTTGAAGACAATTCACTGGTCATCCAACCAGCTTTCTCAATTCAGAATTCATTCTGAATTGAGAAAGCTGGTCGGATGGCCAGTGAAACGTCTTCAAGAAAAATACAGCAAGTCCAGTTGCCTTGACTTAGTTTTCATAGATATACCATGACCTGTATGAATGAGAACCTTCACAGGCACTCGTACATATACTGATGTACTAACAAAATGCTTTTAATAGGCTGTTTAACAGACCAAAACGGAGCAAAAATAAGCCGTTCCTCGTTGTGGGTTTACATTCCCTATAAACCGTGATTCATGGCTTTCGCCCACGCCGTCTGGCGCTCGCTTACCTCCATCGACAGCGTTGATTATACCTAGCGCAATCAATGGTTAACTTAACCCCAGGCCGCCCTCCTTGTGCCGCTGCATCCAGTCTAGCAGTGAGTAATGAATGCCCCGCGTTGCCTCTAACCACCGTCCGTCTCCTCCTCTACCTGATTGGCTCGGTGATTTGAGTGGTTCTGTCATCCTTGATATTAATGACGACCTTTCTCTACAAGAGGAAGATTTCCTTGTTACCGTGCTCATCCATCGCTCTGTGAGTTACAGACGCGGCCTAACGATTCCTACAGGGGGGAAGGCTCGGGTTCTCCCAGGCCCCATCTCTGCTTGCCGGCGAGCCAATATTTCCTCTGAAAGGAGAGGAAAGCCGCGCATGACTTGTAATGCGTTCTGACACGACGTGACATTCAGAGAATCTTCATCGTATTGTATCGGAAACGCGCTCTGACACTGAAAGAGGAAAGCTCTCCTCGGTTCCTCCTCTGTCCTCGGCCGTATGGTGAAGGGGTTATCGCACCTGGAAATTTAATTGGCTGCTCGGGGGTCAGGAGGTCAGGAGTGAAATCCAGAGTGGAAGTTCTGTAGAGCTTTATTGTGCCCGCTGGGACTTTTGTAACCTTTCAGCTGAAGTGAAGGGAGGCGGGAGGTCAATCATGGCTTTTAGTCTCAGGTATAGACTCCATTCCATTACAAGACTCCGTTTCTTGTAATGTTCAACTCTACCCAAACCTTCTAGACCATAATAGAGGCGTCAATGGCTTTCATCTGTGTTCCTCAGGTTTTTATTCAATGTTAGGGAGAAACCATTGACGCAGCTGAACCATCACAATCTAGTGGCCACAGTGGTTGGACAAATTTGGTCAACTTGAGAGTTTACATTTCTCTGCTTGACCCTCCAAGAATCCATTGAGGGAACTGGACCATCATGATCTAGTGGCCACTGTAGTTGGACAACAATGCTTATCGTGAGAGAATATTTCTCTGCTCCAAGAGATACTATCATTTGATCATCTTACCTAGGGTTGTAACTGTGTGTGATGGGACCCCATAGCAAAACCATTAAGTGCTCCCCTTATCTCTCTAACCTTCATCTCACAGGCAGTTCCTCAAGTAGTGCAGAATACGCATTCCTTAGCAATCGTATAGACCAGGGGTGGGCAAACTCCGGCCCTCCAGCTGTGGTGCAACTACGAGTCCCATGAGTTTTTGCAAGACTCTGACAGCCACCGGCATGACTTCCAGAGGCAGATACATGGTGAGATTTGTAGATTCACTACAGCTAAAGGGCCAACCTCAGGTATTGAGGTTCCACACGTTTATTTTACCCAAAATATCTTCCCCAAATTCTGTTGCTGCCTGCATAAATTACTGTGTGGGCCCCTTAGGAGTCACATTTTCTGCTATGGCTATAGTTGAACCCTTGATCTCATGGGTAACAAGTATTTAGGTGGTATTCTCCTTTAGAATACGTGGGCGTCAGCTTGTATAGGGGCATTGCATACAGAAAGCTGTTGCAAAGCATTTAGCATTCTTCAAGAGGTTTTCTTGAGACCACAAAATGGCCCTTCAGCTACAGTTTGGGCATGTTAAACATGGTTCATGATGGGAATGCCGTTTGTCACTTTGACTTGCCATCCGCCCATTGTACATAAACGAATGGCCGGACCACTCTCCAGCGCAGGAGGACGTTTTTAAACGTCTTCTTTTTTGTACTCGTGGGCGCCCTCAATAGAGTGTACACAGGGCCGGATTTCCTAACAAGTTCGCATTGAGGAACCTGGCCTTGGGGCAGCAGAGAGAGCAAATCCAGCCCTGAGCGTATACCTATTCTTGTTCAATTCTGCTTGAAATATATACGACTCACCTCTGTATTCATGTGGTAAACGATGGACAGTTTTTGCTGCCAAGGTGTTTAAAGGAGAACTATGAGGGGAGTGAAAAGCACTCCCCTCATAGTTCTAGCCGACCTGTGACAGTCTCATTGTCACAGGGCGGCTAGAACTATGAGGTGAGTGGAAAGCACTCCCCTCATAGTTCTAGCCGACCTGTGACAGTCTCATTGTCACAGGGCGGCTAGAACTATGAGGTGAGTGGAAAGCACTCCCCTCATAGTTCTAGCCGACCTGTGACAGTCTCATTGTCACAGGGCGGCTAGAACTATGAGGTGAGTGGAAAGCACTCCCCTCATAGTTCTAGCCGACCTGTGACAGTCTCATTGTCACAGGGCGGCTAGAACTATGAGGTGAGTGAAAAGCACTCCCCTCATAGTTCTCCTTTAGCAATATGAATAAAGATCTGGAAAAGGATGCAGCTCTATATATACAACGTTTGACAAATACAGGTTAGTATATTCAGTCCTGTTGTAGAGTTTTTTTTTTTTTGTTGATTTTGACATGTTATAGTTTCCCATATTTGCATATTCAGCTTCTTCATCTGATATCTGCCCAGTATTAGAATTGGGATGATAATGTATTGTACTGATAAATAAGGTGTAATGCTCCAGCGTACTGGTTTGCGTGTGTCACCGAGAGCCAATGCGGGAGATTAGCCTTTATTGTGACAGAGGGGAGCTTTTGTTACTCCGGTGTGTTGCTGGCTGCTCAGTTTATAAAGACAGAACAATGTGTTTAAATGTCAGCGATGTGACATATGGGCCTCATATTTATGTATAGGAAATGGAGAGGCCAGGCAGGACATAATCCTCGCCCGATACACATCAATAGTCATGCCGTTTTTCCAGCCTTGAGCTCCTAAATCCGGTTTTTATCAGCACGCTGGGGCGGGTGACATGTTTGGCCGGTGGTGATGAGGCTGTTTAGCCATTTAGCATTAACATATGCACTTCATGAAAAACTCATTGACTTTGGTAAGTTCACGTGGCATTTTTTTGTCAGGCTGCAGCCCGGACGTTACTGTGCACACCGTTCTGTTCCTTGGGAGACTTCATAGACTGGATGGTGTTAAAATGTAATGAGGCTGTTTAGGGCTCATTCACACCACCGGCGCTGGGCTGTGTAGTCCAACGCAAGGTCAGGCAAAATACAATTATTTCCAGGACGCCAGTTCACACCAGCCACCCCGTTGGAGTGCATAGAGAATTTAAAAAAAGGTTGCATTTAATCTCAGCGGGTTGCAGTGTGCTTGGGAAGGATAACAGTGGTGACCATTGACTCTACACACCCATATCCAAACAAAATTGAAAAATGTGAAATCCAAGCTATTTTGGAGGCTCAGCGCTCTTACTGAAGGCTGGGAGGGGGAGTATTGAGCCCCCGAAAAAGGCTTTTCTTAAATCATATCTGTTGTGCTTATCTCTCATTCTCTCCAGATTTCTTAGACTACTTCAGGGATACATTGGCTGCCAGAAAGCTGCCTCTAAAATGTGGTCCTATAGTCTTATCCTTCCTGGGGGTGCAAATTGTGAATGCCAGCCATACACATCACAATAATTTGTATGTCAAAAATTGTCTAAAGGATTCAGGCCACAAACTAAATATACAAATAGTTATACAGGAGGCATGGCGGAAAGTTGCTTTGACTTATTCAGTCAGTTTGTGATCATCAAATAATATAATGGGTCCTGGGATACAGGGAAGAGAAGGTAACTATGTAGCAGCCAATAAGATTCCAACCATCATTCTCCAGAGCTAGGCGCTGGGCCAGTTTATGATGAGCACATAATCAGTAACCGGTCTGGATAAACGCAAAGAGAAGGCACCTATGTAGCAGCTAATAAGGTTCCAACCATCATTCTTTAAAGCTAGTCGCTTGGGCAGTTTATGATGAGCACATAACCTTGAACCGGTTTAGAGAAGTGGGCAGAGAAGACAACTATGTAGCAGCCAAAAAGATTTTATCCATCATTCTGCCCAGTTTATGATGAGCACATAATCTGGAACCGGTCCTGAGAAACGGGAAGAGAAAGCACCTATGTAGCAGCCAATAAGATTCCAACCTCCATTTTCCAGAACTAGGCAATTGGTGAGGATATGATGAGCACATAATCTGGAACTAGTCCTGAAAACCAAAAGAGAAGGCAACCATGTAACAGCCAACAGGATTCCCACCATCATTCTGCCCAGTTTATGGACAATCTGGAAATGGCCGCGAGAAATGGGAAGAGAAGGTAACTATGTAATGCCCAATAGGATTCCAACCCTCGTTCTCCAAAGCTAAGCAACTGGCCAGTTTATGGTGAGCGCATACCATGGAACTGGTCATGAGAACTGGGAAGAGGAGGCAAGTCTAGCAGCCAATACGATTCTCACCATCATTCTGCCCAGTTCATGGTGAGCACACAATTTGGAACAGGTCCTGAGAAATAGGAAGAGAAGGTAACTATGTAGCAGCCAATAGGATGCCCACCATCGTTCTCCAGAGCTAGGCAATTGGTGAGGTTATAACGAGCACATAATCTGGAACCAGTCCTGAAAAGCAAAGGAGAAGACAACTGTGAAGCAGCCAACAAGATTCCCAACATCGTTCTGCCGAGTTCATGGACAATCTGGAACCGGTCCTGAGAAAGGAAAAGATAAGGTAATGATGTAGCGGCCAATAGGTTTCCCACCATCATTCTGCCCAGTTTATGGACAATCTGGTAATGGTCTCGAGAAAGGGGAAGAGAAGGTAACTATGTAGCAGCCAATAGGATTCCCACCATCGTTCTCTACAGCCAGGCAATTGGCCAGTTTATGACAAACACAGAATCTGAAACTGTTCTGGAATGGAAGCTATGTAGCAGCCAATCAGATTCCATCCATCATCTCCCAGCGTGGATTTGAAATGGATTGGTTGCTGTGGCTCAGCCCAAACAGTCCTCGTTTCAGGCACTTTGATAAATGGCGCAGCGCGTATCCGAAATACCTGGAAGGACGTCGACGAGGCAACAAACCATTTCCTGCCCGCGTTTCGCTTTGAAACAAAGTGGTAAAAAAAAAATCATCTTTAAAACAAATCGCTTTGATGACAAACCGTCGGCGGGATGACACGCATGCGAGCGTTTGAAGTTCCGACCGGAGCTGGTGGAACGTCTCTATTCAACAACTCATCGCTCGGCGTGTCATCGTACCTGATAAATCCGGCGAGGCCGAACAGCCGAGCGCCAAGATGACAAATATGGCCTAATAGCTGATTAAACAGCGACTCGGTAACCTTGGCCAGGCAGACGGATGGTGCGCTGATGGCACGATGGGGCCCCTTCAGCTGATTTAATATCGACTCTCGTTTTCCCACCCGGACGGGGAGATCACTCACCCGAAATGTTTATTTGCGGCCCGGCTCCCGTTGAATATGTATATGATCTTATTTACACTGGAAAGCCAACCCAGATAAAGTGTCAGTATGTGTGTCATCTCAGCGGGTCGCATCCTGTTGTTTAGTGGCCACTGCATGTGCGCCTAATGTGTGAATAGATTTGCATAGCTTAAGGGGGAGGTGAGGAATGATCTGTGAATGTGTGCAGGGTTATATTAGTGCACTTCCATTTTTTTTTCGAGGAAAAAAAAAAAAAAGAGGAGCTTTGTAGGTTATTAAAGGCATCCTGTCCTTTCTAGATTTACTTTCTGGACCGCGATGCCGTCTGAGAGATGACACAAGCATGTAAATCCTGTGCAGTTCTGGGCTGTGTAGACAAATGTCTGATGCACATCAGTCCCTGCTGCAGCCTCTCACCTTGTGACTTGCTGCAAAGTTACAATGTTGCAGTCTGATCACTGAGGGAGGGAAGACTGAGGAAATGCTTCCTCCTGCCTGCAGCAGACTGATGAGCTGCATCAGCTCTGTGAGCAGCAGTGTCTGGGAGGGGGGAGCGTGTGAGGCAAAATTGGGGGAGGATTTGGCTCAGTCGGTCGAAGGTAAAGGACGTTTTTTTGTTTTCTTTTTCAGGTCTGTGCATCACATAGTAACTGGGCACAGGGGCGTCCCTATATTTTAGCCGCACGTTACCCGGGAAAGGGGGATAGTGAAGCATGTTCTGGAGGGGTTCAGGCTGGCTTACCGCTGCCTCCGGCTGACCTCACTGACCTCAATGGTTACCTGGAGCCGAGCGAACGTTCTGGCCAGAGTCATATCTTGTGAAGAAGTATTAGCAACCTAAAAACTCAGGTACACCTGCTGCCCCCCCCCATGTGAACCTAAGAGATGCCCCCCTCAGGCAAGCGCCTCATTATAGGGACGTCCCTAGGGATGCCACCTGTCCGGGGTTCACCCGGACAGTCCGGGTTTTGAATGCTGTGTCCGGGTTTCATGGCAGCTGGAACCCGGACACAAGATGTCAGGCAGACAGGGGCAACCAGAATTAAGATGGGGGCTACTACGCCCCCCACTAAAAATAGTCCTGACTGTGATATTTACATACGAATGGTTGGCGCTATTTGCATATGAATAAGCCGCAACTCATTCTCCCCCCAAAAAAAATGTCCGTGCGTCGCTAGAGTGTTCGGGTTTCGCTGGAAGAAAAGGTGGCAACCCTAGACGTCCGTGGCTGCATGTGTTATTTGTATAGACTGTCATACAGTCATTTACTTTTTTCTCACCTAACATTTGCTATCACAAAGGGGCTAACAGGCTTCTATGTGGCAGCATTCGGAGGTGACCGGTTTTCATTATGAAGACATCAGGCGTCTATGAGACCTCTGATGTCTCCCCTGCCCTTCAATGCAGATGATCAAGCACAGGACTGTGCTGCATTGCTAGTTAGGGCTGCCACCTGTCCAGGATTCACCCGGACAGTCCGGGTTTTGAATGCTATGTCCAAGTTACATGGCAGTAGAAAGACAGGGGGCAAGGTGTCAGGCAGACAGGGGCAACCAAAATTAAGATAGGGGGCCCCCCCACTGACAATCGTCTCAAATGTGATATTTACATATGGATAAGCCGGGACTCATTAACAAAAAATGTCCGTGCGTCGCTACAGTGTTCGGGTTTCGCTGGAAGAAAAGGTGGCAACCCTAGACGTCCGTGGCTGCATGTGTTATTTGTATAGACTGTCATACAGGAGCCTTTAGTTGCAATTGTTAACCAATAGAACAGCGTGGAGATCTGGAACATTGTTCCATGCGCATCTATTGTGCTTGTTTTTCGGGATGTAGGCCCCATGAGAAGAACACCTCCGGGCTGCTGGGCCCAAAACCCAACATACTCATTAAAAGTGATGGTACACTGTATACGCTATGGAGAACAAGTGGAAATGTTTGTGTCTTGCTGCCAGCAGTTCCTGGACGAGATTTATCCGAATGCAGAATTGTGGCATGAAATGTGGGCGCTGTACGGATCAGCAGATGAGCTGGCACCGGTGTGCGCGTGTCCCACTCTCCGCAGCTTCTGTGTGCCCGTCTGTAGGAAAGCTTCCATGGACGTTCAGGGCAGTTTTCTCCAACGTCCCTGCTAGCTGAGCGGTACACACATTGTTCTCTAGTCTTACTTTGATCCAGATGAAATGTTTAAAGGTTCTGGTTCGTGTGAAGACTCAGAGGGATCTGACCGCTGAAAAAAAATGGCAGATGGTTTAAAGAAGAAGTATGGGGTCAGGGCTTTTCCCCCTAGTTCTCCTTAGGGTAAGGGGAGGACACAAACTAGCGTCCTCCCGTCACCCTAGGCTCAGTATATAGGGAGCTGTAGCTATAGGTATACTGAGACGCTGAAGCAGATCCCGACAATTGTGCCGGGATCCGCCCAGCTGCGTGACTGACAGCTGGCTCTGCCTATCTAAAGGCAGAGCCAGCTGTACCCGCCCCCTCCCTCGAGTGCTGATCTCCTGCAGCCTCTTTGCCGACACTTTCCCATCTACGTGCACTCCAGCGATAGCTGCACGGCATTCTCAGGGCGGGTTCCTGTTGGTGACAACAGTGGGCCATGTCTGCATACCGTGATGAAACAGCCACTTGTGGTCTCCATTGGCAGCCCATGTGACAGGGTGACAACCCAGGAGGGGCAATCGGGTCACGTTGTCACCCTATAACAGGAAGTCCCTAAACAAGGACCTTTTTTTATATCGGGGATCACCGGGGATTATTTCCAGACGCAAGCTGCGGCTTTGAAGGGATTGAAATTGATTTTTTTTTTAAAGACGTTGCGGCTTATGCGAGATTGCAGCGACTTGGTTTTAATGGCGCCGCCATTGTTGCCGTCCTCCCCCGCCGCGGCACAATAGCGGATCCTTATTACACGATCTGATAGGGAGTGAGATCTCCATTACGGCGGCGAGCCGAGGGGCGACATTTGTATTATCTGCACAGGCAGGCTGAGATATTGATGAAGGCTCTTTCCGGAGACACGCCGCGCACAGATAAGATGTCTATCCTTTTGGTGGCGTCGTACCCGGGGCCACGGCTTCAGCGTCGCAATCTCGCACTCGTCTCCGAGCGTTTCTGATTTTTCCTGCCGCCGGGTGATGAGTTAATCTGACGAATCCCTGCTCACTCGGTGGGGGGGCTGGAGGGCGGGGGTGTCTACAGCGAGGCGACCCCATCCAAAGCTGCGTCCCCGCCGAGCGGCGTTCGGGGGAACGTCCCCTTCAAGACTTTATAATAGAGTGGTTTGGCAGACAATAGGCGGGAAGAGTAGATGTGCGCGCGAGATTAATCGCCCCGCTAAACTGTAAACACTCTTTGCGCTCAATCACTGTCACCTCCCTCTCGGCTCCGGGGCGTTCGGCGGCGCCGTATAAACGGCCTTGTGATAGATGTGGCAGTGACTCTGATATCATACTTAACGGCGCGATCACCTGGTGGGTATCACTGGGGAAGGAGAAGACGCGTTTCTCTCTCGCGCGTCCTGTTATCGGCGTTGGACATCGTCGCGGGTCCTTCTGTGCTGCGGTTGCAGGGGGGAGGATTCTGGGTAATGAGGGGGTCCTGACTAGTGATGGGCTCGGGCGTGTTCGCAGCTCCACGTGCCGAGCCCGCCGGAAAGCTGACAGCAAGTGTTAGGTGAGAAAAAAGTAAAATAAAATATTTGGATGAACCTGTGCGCATATGTAAATGGGGGGAGGGGCAGTTCTAACAAAAAATAAACCGTGCAATGTGCCGGGATTGGACCATCAGCACTGTGCCTGGGAGCACACTACAACGCACAGCTGCCGGTGTGAATACAGCCTAAACGGTGGACTGCGGTACGGACATGGACTGAGTAACCGTTCTGTCCGCGATTCCAGACCTCAGCTCAGTCGGAATGAAAGTTTCCCCCTCCCTGTCACAGAGTGTCCCCCGAGTTCTATTTTCCCGTACGCCGTTGTCCAGGTTCTTGACGCATTTAGCCCTCATTCGCACGAGTAACGGGCGGCCCGTACAGCTCTGTGCTGCGTGCGACATCCGCTGGAAACATTCGTCTCTCCATTCCGCAAACTTCTCAAAGCCCCAATTAGCATCTGCGAACGTTGCGGCTGATCCGTAAACAGCGCGAGCGGCGGAGGAGCGAGCCGGACCCGGCTGGTCGTTAAACAGACCATATTAACTTCCGATGGAGGAGATTAAACTAATGGAGCGCCAGTGACTCGGAACAGAGGATCAATTAAAATAATCTCGTTAATGATTACGGGTTCAGGGAGCAGATCAAATTTAATCTGCCGGCGCGTCCTGATATCGTCGGGAGCATCCATTACAACGTTAATTTCTCACCATACAATTACATGACAACAATAAACATTAGCGGCGCACCGTGCGTGGCTCATTTGAACCGCGGGCTGTGTTTCTAGATTGTAAGACACACACACGTATAAGAATATGACCTTAAAGAGAACCTGTCACCGGACCAATCATGCCAACTACAACCTTCCCATAGGATAATGTGTGCATTTAATGCATATTATTCACCTGTAAAAGCCCCAAGATTGTCGCTGGGTGCCGCCATCTTGCATGTGATGTCAGCAGCCCTGGCAGACTCAGAGCTGTCATTCAAGTGACACACCATATCAGGGGTAGCCAAACTCTGACCCTCCAGCTGTTGTGGAAGCACAAGTCCCATGAGGCTTTGCAAGGCTCTGGCAGCCAAAGGCATGACTCCAAGAGGCAGATGCATGATGGGATTTGTATTTTCACCAGAGCTGGAGGGCTGAAGTTTGCCTACTCAGCAGCATGTTCCAGGACAGGGGGCGGTCCAGCTGGCCCCCACTTCCCTAGGCTTGGTCCTCTGTAAAAATGGAAGGCACGGGCGAGGGGGAGAAGGGCAGCCCGATTATCTAATGCGAAGTGCTTCTGGAACAGGAGGCTGGTCCGGGCTGAGTCTGAGATGTCCTTCTAGGGCTGGCTGGAGAGCTAGGTGCTGCTGGTTAAGGGCCAGAGTGCCAACCTGGAGGTGCAGCGAGATGCCTGGGTCAAGAGATCCCCGAGAACCCCCCCCCCCCCCGGGGGGGCGCAGCCCCACGCCTTGGGGGGGTG
>NW_017306877.1:678404-679295 GCF_000935625.1 Nanorana parkeri | reverse complement strand
CCCCCCAGGGGCGTCATCATCACAGCATTGGGTGAGTCAGTAGGGACTTAATCACAGCACCGGGGGGGGCTTCATCGTAGCATTGTGGGAGTCATGGGGGGGCTTTCTACTGGTGGCCCTGCCTCCTGGGACTAAAGCATGCACTACCCTGGTATCTGCCAAGGTGCATGAGAACGTGCACAGACACGCAGGGTAAAACAAGGAATGCATGTCGCAACCTTTGCCAGGGGAAGCAATCTCCCGTGAACGCATATTTCCTTATGGAAAGGAGAAATGGTATTTAAAAATACTTGATTTTTTTTGTGCCATTTTTTTAAGTGGGTGACAGGGTCCCTTTAAGAAAACGAGTAAACCGCCAGCTAGTGGGGTAGGGAGACGAGCCGTTCCGCCAGGCCGAGTCCCCCGCGAGTCGGTTCAAATGCAAAAATGATTTTGTTTGATTGGAGTTTACCTCGAAAGTCTCATTTTCCCATTTTCGGAAGTATCGGGGAAATTGCTGCTTTATTAAACTGAACTGATCTCCTGTTGCGGGCAGATGGACCTTCCAAGCGGGTTGGCGTTTGAGGCGCTCTGTCTGTCACCGGGACGCGAGCTGAACGGGGGACGCGGGAACATTCCAATTGATCGCACGCCTGCTGATTTATGACTCCGCGCAGCTGCTGCGCACTTCCACCGATCAATGGCACCACAACGCAGATGAAAGAGTTAATCTATAACTTGTGCGCAACTTTCAAAGGAAGGGGGGGGTGGAGGACGTCTGGGGCACCTCTTGTCGCTGAGTGCGCTGACGCCAGACACAGACCCTCAACAGCATTAAGGGCGGAGGAGTTAAATATAATTATATTAATTATAGGTAATTGCAGCAATGAATGAATTGTGATTATGTGCTTG
>NW_017306877.1:677772-678324 GCF_000935625.1 Nanorana parkeri | reverse complement strand
CGTTGTCAGCAGAATGGAAAGTGGGGTGACATTTTAAGGTGTCACCAAAGCAGGAATAGAAGAGAAATGTTCCATTGGTTGTGGTGAAAACTACCTTTGACTTCCTGCTAGGTGTACAAGAATCTCCCCCTGGACAGGCTGCATCTCATTGGGTCACATGGGGGGGTGTCAGGCAGAGTGGGAGGTGGATCATCTCATCAGGCACCCCCCCCTTCCTTAGCATGCACCACCTGCAAGCCCCAATCCCCCAACATGCAACACCAGCTCACCCCTCCTGTCTCAAGTGGCGAAAAGTCTAGGGACACCCCTAGAGTCCAGAGATGTCAAAATGATCTTTGCTTATAGTGGACCGATCATCACCTTTAAGGGTCTAAATTCCCGACGTGTCCCAATATACAGCAACAGGATCATTATTCAGCAAACGGCTTGTCCTTGATCCTTATTCAGGTTATGTTGTCTGAGATAAAGTGAAGGCCGGAGTTCACCTTTTAAAAATAAAATCCCGAGCTGCCCTTTGCGACAAGCCGCCTGGTTCTGGCTACCGTGTAACAC
>NW_017306877.1:653460-677632 GCF_000935625.1 Nanorana parkeri | reverse complement strand
GGGTGGTTCTTCCCCCCCCCCCCCCCCCCCGCACTTCACACATTGTTCCTTTGCTTTTTTCATGCCGCTACTTTTGTTGTTTACAAGTTGATAAGGCAGCGCGGTAAATAAAAGCCAGCCGGAACCGCGCTCCGCTCTAGAAGTGCGCCGGAGACATCACGTATAAAAGTGCTTTAGTTTTCATGTTAGGAGGACCCCTCTCAGCAGAAATGGCCGCCTGCCACTTTCATGTTGGATTACGTTTGATTTTTTTTTCCATCATAAGCTGATGTGGGGTTTATATATATATATTTTTCTCTTTGCTAGACTTTGATTCATATACTTAAAGTGAGTTATTTACACTTCACAAGCTCTGCAAGTGGAGCTGGATGCAGCAAACTCGAGTGTTCCTAAAACCGATTACTCCAGACTTTTCACGCTATCATCTAGGCAGCTTTCTGGCAGAAGGTGGAACTACAGATCTCAGCATGTCCTGCAAGGATGTGATGCAGCCGGAGTGCAAGGGGTATCTGGCTGGAGTGCAAGCCGGTGTATGCAAAACGTGTTTTCTTATATTTGGATGGAGCAGGTATCTGTGTCCATGCTGCGTAGAAACGTCCTATTTGTCCTGGAGACCATTGTCACTGGAATGGAAAGTGTTGGGGCGTTTTGAGTTGTCACCAAAGCAGGAATAGAGGAGAAATGTTCCATTGGCATTGGTGATGACTATCTATGACTTCCTGCCACTTCTACAAGAATCCCCCCCGGGGCCGTCCTTATCTCTATAGGTTGAACTCAGTGGACTTGTGTCTCTTTTCAACATTACTAACTATGTAACTATGAGGCAGCCTGAAGCCATTTCCTCAGGCGGCATCTCTTTGGGTCACGTGGGGGTGGGCAGCAGAAAAAACGGCATGGCCGCTCTGTAACACAATATTTACAGTGTGCCTGCCGCCCCCCTCTCTGGCCAGAGCATCCCAGGTTGCTAAGAGCCAGACGGGGAGATGTGTAAGTGCCATATACCTCTCCCCACCCAGCTCTTGGCAACCTGGGAACTCTGGCTGGCATCCTGCCCAGCTCCTGGCAACTAGTGACGTCACTGGGAGCTCTGGCCGGCGTCTCTTCTAAGCCCATTGGTTGCCTGGAGCTGGGCAAGATGCCAGCTGGAGCCAGAGCCCCCATCCACCCCTTAGAGTGCAGCACCCTCAAACCCCCTCAGCGCCCCCTCAGGTGGCGAAAAGTCTAGGGACACCCCTGATCTCCCTTATATAAGCAAAGAACACTGACAGAGGTGGGTGCCACAGGGGCAGTAGTTCTTTGTCCCAGCGCCGTTTTAAAACGGCACCCGGACTCAGCGGTTCTTTCAGGTCCCGGCCGGGTTCTTGTACTGGAATTGCCATCTGTCAGTGACGCGGGCAGCTGATATGATCCTTCTACAGATCGTTCCATAGGAGGGCGCTGTAGAAGCTTTCATCGTTCATCAAATAAATGACTACAACCACCAACGCCAAAAATCTAAAGTTTCCCATATCATTTATTTAGGTAATTTTTTAATTGGATTTTAAATTTGTTTTAAATATTGTGCCAATGAGTTGTAATAAACTTTTAATCATGTTGACGATGAATTATATTAGTATTATTATTAGATACTAATGACTCCATATATACCAGAAATTGTTCTATTGAAATAATGTGTACACATAATCTTCTATGCAGATTGAGTCGGCGTATTGGAGAGAGATCACTCCTTGACACATTGTATCAAAGTTTCCTCGGACATGTATTTGGTTTGGTGCTCTTCACGCCATCCGGATTCTGGGGACCCCATTTGGGGGGACCCTGTCTGACAACAGCATCCTCACGGGGGCCATTTAGTAATTGGATCAACATTGTGCAGCACCACTGATTATCGCTGCTCCAAGCGTCCCTCCTATACCCATTATGGATCTTGGTTCTTGAGTGACAGGAGATAATGCGGCTAATTTAGCATGCTGACTGCACTCGTCTCCGGTAATTACATTAGTCGCAGTCCCCGGCCAAAGTGAGAGAAATTCATTTCCTAAAACGACTGATTTCTGAGATAGCGTGGCCGTGGCATCCGTGATTGTTAATTATTCATGAGGCCTAATTACTCTCTTATTAGCATCATACTGACAATGGAATACAGTTTGTGTCTATCAGCTCCTAAAGAGGCCACGCGATCACTGTCCCCATTCTTCAGGCTCCAATACTCCGCTGTGAGATACCTGTGACCCGGTGATAACTGATTTCAGTTATGGAAAGCTATCTTTGTGGTTGGTGAACAGTCTTGTGTTCTGTAATATATATATATAACAGCAATATTTTGGCTAAGCAGGTAAAAGCTCGTGCTTGCTGTGGGGTTCAGCGCCTGAAGATGATCTCCAGGCAGATATAAAAGAGACAAATGAATACAGCTCGGTATTCATCACTACATCATTCAATGGATTATATTAAATGAAAGAACTTGAATTTCCTCTTGCAAATTTGTCCACAACCCCCCAAAAATATTGCACGTTACTCTACTACTTATAACATGTCTATGTATACTATAACATGGGCGGCTTCTTCAGAGACAGGGACTGATGTGAATATATATTCTATGGCCCCTCCCCTCTCATGGTCATTAATATGGAGTTGGCCTCCTGTTGTGACTGTAACATCCTCGACTCCGCTGTGAAGGTCAGGTACTGATGTTGGATGAGAAGACCTAGCTCACAATCGGCGTTTCAGTTCATCCCAAAGGTGTTCAGTAGGGTTGAGACACTTGAGTTCCTCCACACCAAACTTGTCACGCCATGTCTTTATGGAGCTGGCTTTGTGCACCCAAATTCAATTTCGAAGGGGTGTTTGTGATTGGCGGGGCTACACATACTTAGGCCATACAGTGTATTTTCTGTAATGAGCTGTACGACATATTGGCACTCCATGCAATAATAACATGCAGAAGTTTACCTCGAACATCAGATGGTGATCTGACATTTGGAGACACTCCAACCATTCAGCGAAGTCTTGGACAGGCTCATGTTTGCCTTAAGAGTTCCCTTCACTGGAACTAAGTGGCGGAGCCCAACCCCTGAAAAACAACCCCCCCCATAATCTCCCCTCCACCAAACTTTACATTTGGCACAATGCAGTCAGGCAAGTACCGTTCTCCTGGCAACCGCCAAACCCAGACACGTCCATTGGATTGCCAGACAGAGAAGTGTGATTGGTCACTCCAGAGAACACGTCTCCACTTCTCTAGAGTCCAGTGGCGGCGTGCTTTACACCACGGCATCCCACGCTTTGCATTGCACTTGGTGATGTGCGGCTTGGATGCAGCTGCTCGGCCATGGAAATCCATTCCATGAAGCTCTCTACGCACTGTTGTTGCGCCAATCTGAAGGCCACATGGAGTTTGGAGCTGTGTAGCTATTGACTCTGCAGACAGTTGGCGACTTCTGGGCACTGTGCGCTTCAGCATGCGCTGACCCCGCTCTGTCATGTGACGTGGCCTACCACTTCCTGGCTGAGTTGCTGTTGTTCCCAGTTGCTTCCACTTTGTTATAATACCAGTAACAGGTGACCGCGGAATATTTAGAAGCAAGGTAATTTCAAGGAACACCTGAATCCAATGATTTGGAGGGGTGTCCCAATACTTTTGGCAATATAGTGTGTGTGTATGTATGTATGTATATATATATACTGTATATATATCTTTATTTTACAAATGATAAATAAAACAAAGGATCCCCACAGGACTGTTGAATAAACTAAAGATTATCAGCAGTAGATATCTCTTTTTAGGCAGGCTGTCTCTCATTGAAAAAAATCAACAATCCCTCGCTTTGATTGATTCATGCGTGTTTGAAAAAGCTGGTCAGCATGTGGATCGTGATACGCAATAATTCACACATACACAAGTATCATATTTTTAAACCGTTCCTCCTGACTATAATAAATAAGATATACACAAAAACTCTACACAAAAAAAAATGATGAGAAAAAAAAACACACCTCCCCTGAAGGATGGTAGTTGGCAGCCGTTTACCAGATGTACAGATATCAGATCATTTGCCGTATAGTTAAAAGCCCCGACAGCCGCCGTTATCCCCGTACCTGAAATATTGGCACCATTTTTGGACAGTTTCCATTGCCGGTGCCGGTGTTCGGAGATGGCTGTGTGTAGCATTCAGGTATATTAAATATAACTGTGTGAAGATTACCTCTGAACCGAACGCATTCCTGTGAAATTAATCGCTCGCGCTCCTCCGAATCTCTGTAGTATTTTAACATTTCACTCCTGAAGAAAGACCTTTAGACGGAGAGAAGACATTTATCTGGACGCTGGGGTGCCGTCACTGCTAATACTCCACCGCTGGGCTCAGTGCTAGATCTTAATTTTTCAAAGGTTAAAGACTCGATCAAATATCGAATGAGGCTTTTTAATAATAAAAAAAAAAAAGTCTGATCTCCACAGGTAATTGCTGGTTCCACTTGAAAATATCGGCTTCGGAGGCTTGTCATTAGGGAAGGGTGTAGAGTTGGGGGGGAAATATGATCTGAATTTGTAAGCGGTGTGTTTGATCTGTAACATCAACATCATCTTCCGGCTAAATCATTCGGAGATTCTGGAGGACATGAATATAGAGACGTCTTTAGTTAAAGATGGTGCAAAAGTTCTGCCATATTTGTTTCCCTCACCACATACAGTTGTGGTGGCCCCTTCCTCTTCTGTGCTACATGAATGGCATAAGGAGGCAAGAGACGATAGTAGGGATGCACAGATACTTTTCGAGTACCAGTGCAGATACTTGGCATTTTCATGAGAACTATCAGGGTTGCAGCGGTTGCAGCTGGGACCGGGCTCTGGCGCCCCACCACTGTCCTGAAATCCTTAGTCTGTATTGTTTTAGAAAAAACTGTCACATGACAATAAACAAAAATGTATCAGTACTCGTACTTGTAAGTACTCGGCAAGTGCCAGTACTCGTACTCACAAAACTGGTATCTGTGCATCCCTTTATTTATATTTTTAAAAACAAAATCGTACATTAAAACAGAGATGTACAAATCCCAGGCGCTCCCTGTGCTCCTTACACATGACAGGGGCCTCCTAACTTTTGAATTTTTCTCTAGTCTAGTCTTGGAGCTCAAAAGTATCGGTACATGTACTCATACTTGTACCGAGTACTGTACTTGTTATCTGTGCAACCCTAGACTATAGGTTTCTGGAATGGAACATCTGCAGACTCCGTGTCACCGCCCAGCCTCCTGACTGTACCACCCTTCTGTAATGACACTTGTGATAAGGTTTAGTTAACCCACAGTCCTGTGGGAATCCTTTGTCACCTTCCACCACTCCCTTCTGTAAGCTCCTCTGTGCACCACTCATTCCTGCTCATCAACTAACACTTCTGCTGCAAAACAAATTACAATTTTTCGTCTACTACGTTCTAAAGTGTTTCAAGTAGATACAATGCTTGCTTAGTCTAGCCTAAGACAAGGCGTAGTCTAGTCTAATCAAGAGTAATACCTTAATTGATAGTCTTATAGGGTTCCTCCTTATCCGGTCCAGTAGTGAGGACCAACCCCCTAGATCCGCTCCTATTCTCTGGTCATTTTGCCTCCTCTCTTGCCAACATCATCAGATACAATGCAGGACCAGAGGTGGCTGCTGTGAGGACATTGAGGAACCTGCCCACATTTTGGGGTAGAACAGAAGGACAAAGTGCTGGCTGCTGTGGGACCGTGGAATAAGGTGAATATTAATCTCTATTAGATTTTTTCTAATTTTCTGTTACAGAACTGGTATGACCCAAGCATTCTTGGAATATCTCAAGCCTCTTCACAGCCAGGTCAAGTTCACTTGTTTTCAGTACATCTTCTGTTCCTGAACTGGTACGACCCAACCACTCTCTGAATACATGAAGACTCTTCAGAGCCAGGTCCAGTTGTCTTGCTTTTAGCTCAACATCTTCTGGTCCTGAGCTGGCATGATCACACCATTTTCTGATTACACAAAGCCTCTTCACAGCCAGGTCCAGTTGTCCAGATTTTAGTAAAACATCTTCTGTCCCTGAACTGGTATGACCCAACCATTCTCTGAATACATGAGGCATCTTTATATCTAGGTCAAGTTGACTTGTTTTCAGTATATCTTCTGGTCCTGAACTGGTATGATCGAACCATTCTCTGAAAACATGAAGCCTCTTCACAGCCCGGTCCAGTTGTCTTGCTTTCAGCTCAACATATTTTGGTCCTGAGCTGGTATGATCAAACTATTCTCTGTTTGCCTGAAGCCTCTTCGCAGCCAGGTCAAGTTGTCATGCTTTCAGCTCAACATCTTCTAGTCCTGAGCTGGGGTGACCTTACATTCTCTGAACACAGGAAGCCTCTTCACAGCCAGGTCAAGTTGTCTTCCTTTCAGCTCAACATCTTCTGGTCCTGAGCTGACATGATCAGGCCATTCTATGATTACCCCGAAGCTTCTTCACAGCCAGGTCAAGTTGTCCAGATTTTAGTAAACAGTCTTCTGTTCCTGAACTGTTATGACCGAACCATTCTCTGAATACCTGAAGCCTCTTCACAGCCAGGTCAAGTTGTTCTGCTTTCTGTACAGCATCTTCTGGCCCTGAATAGGAACAATGAATTTCACTTATTCATCATAGAAGTTTTCCCAGCAGAGTTCAGGACTACAGCTGAATACACAGCTCATACACACATGTTTGTGATCTGTTCTACCTGCAAAAAAAATCTGCAGCACTTAAAGGAGAGCTATGAGGCGAGTGAAAATCACTCATCCTCATAGTTCGAGCCGACGCGTGACAATGAAACTATCACACGTCGTCTCAATAGATCGGGAAGTGAGCGAACACATATCGTCGCTCGCTCACTTCTCGATCATGTCCCTGCAGAGAGAGGTGACTGTCACTCACCGCTCCCCGCAGAGATCCCCCTCCGCGCTCCGATCCTCCAGCGCTGACTGGCAGAACGGACGGGGGAGGGGGCGGGTACAGCTGGCTCTGCCTCTAGATAGGCAGAGCACGCTGTCACTCACGCAGCTGGGTGGATCTCGGCAGTAATGTCGGGATCCGTCCCGGCTGCGTGAGTGACAGCGTGCTGCGAGCTGTAGCTCTCAGTATACTGAGCTTTGGGTCAAGGGAGGACACTAGTTTGTTTCCTCCCGTGACCCTGGGGAGAACTATTGGGAAAAGCCCTGACCCCATAGTACTCCTTTAGGGGTCTAATAAAGAGAGGTTTTAGAAAATGATACTGCCATTTATACTACTACATTTAAAGCAATACTGCAGCTAAAAAAAATTAATAGCCCAATAAAAATAAAATAAAACCCAGTTTTTGCTACAATATTCAGCTTCAATCAAGAGATTTCCCCCACAGTACTGTTTCCTGCCACTAGATGTCCTCAGCTTGATAGCCAGCTTCATTCAAACCACTTTCATTGAGCCCTCATTTCTCTCACTCCCTTCTCACTTCTCTCTTTTTCTCTCCTCGTTCCTTTATAACCATATCTGATTGTCACAAGTAACTATTAAACACATGTTGATGATTTTGGGTCTCGTGTGGGTGGCCTGCGAGTACTCGTGTGGAATGTTTACAGGTTGTTTTTTTCCCCCCCCTCCTATTGGCTGCCTCGTCCTGTTGTCCCGGGGCACCTATGAAGGGGTGGAAATGTTTTGGGGCTTTAGTAGTCAGCCCTGTGAAGAGTGATGGAAATCTAATTAAACAATCCCTTCCATTTCTGAGGGTAGAATTAGCAACGCAAATCTTTCGTTTTCAAATTTCACACATGGATTCCGCCGGTTAACATAATTCGCCATTGTGTTGTGTTTTTAATTTGACGTTTGTCTTTGGAAACTAGAAGTGGAATCGGCTATTCTGCAGACCAAACCGAGGTCTACAAGAAACCACTGAAGTCGCCTAACTTAGCCATATGGATTTGGATGGTTGTCAGATGTGTTGGCCAGGAAGACGAGCCGGATCTCGGGAGAAAACAGTAGGCGTCAATCAAAAATATCTAGCATGGCCAATCACTAAGTGCCCTGAGGATCACCCTGCTTGGCCAAAAGCACATGGATCGGGTGACGATCATTTCTCAGTTCTATGGTACCTCTGACTTGGGGAATTTACTTTATCATTTATATTACCAATTCTTTGTGAATCAACCATTTGCATCCCTGTGATTCAGTTCCCTTGATGGCTGTCCCCTGATCCTGTTGGATTGAGAGTTAATCAACAGTAAAAGTCCCAAAATGGTCCTCTGCCTCATAATAATTTGATGGGCGGTGGAACATTCAAATACAGAAGTGAGATGGGATTATATTTTCCTAATTCATTGGTCAATAGTTTAGACAGATATTTACTTTATTTCAAATTTGATGAGACAGCTTGGGCCTGGAGATCAAAGAAATATCCATCTAGCTACTAATGTATCCCTGAGAGGATCCTGTAGGCTTGTAAGCAGATAAAGTTAATCAACGATCACCTCGCAAGCCATCAAACAAATCCCTCAGTCTGGGTGATGGGCTGAGCTCCAAACTGTCTGCTGTTGTCATGTTGTTTTTCAAAGATCAGAGGGCATATGTTTCATTTGTCATAAGACACAAAATATTGTTTGTAGGGAGATGGGTTATTCCATCTGATCATACGCAAAATGAGCTCCAGGCGGATGCATAATGTTATGTCCTGGTCTTATTGAACACTCTAGGGACTGACTAAATGGTTGGCACCTTGCCAGTGACAGCCATGTGGTATTTGGATTTGCTGTGACCGGGATGATGCACTGGTATCAAACATCCTAACCCTGACCCAGCTATCAGAACTGTCTGGTGTATATACAGTAACCTGCGAGCCACTTGAAGAGGCAACAACTGTCCTCATAGCAGACGAAGCTGCACCGCACAGGGTTAGAGTCCCTCACACTTCTATAACTCTGTAAATTAAAGGAGAACTATGAGGTGCGTGCTTTTCACTCACCTCATAGTTCTAGCCGACCTGTGACAATGAGACTGTCACAGGTCGGCTCAGTAGATCGGGAGGTGAGCGAACACATACCGGCGTTCGCTCACCTCTCGATCCTGTCACGGCTCTCTGCCGTGACAGGGGAGGGGCTGGATTCCCCCCTCCCTGCTCCGATCCTCCAGCGCTGACTGGCGGAACAGACGGGGGAGGGGGCGGGTACAGCTGGCTCTGCCTCTAGATAGGCAGAGCTAGCTGTCACTCACGCAGCTGGGCAGATCTCGACATCGATGTTGGGATCCGCTCCGGCTGCGGCGTCTCAGTATACCGCGAGCTATAGCTCGCGGTATACTGAGCCTAGGGGACGGGAGGACGCTAGTTTGTGTCTTCCCGTTACCCTAAGGAGAACTATGGGGAAAAGCCTTCACCCCATAGTTCTCCTTTAAGTGGCCTGAAAATGAATGTGTAATTAGTTTGGCGCATAATCCAAACAAGGTGGATACCTGGAACTTTCAGTGTGCCCCCACCAACACGATAAAGTATATTTCTGGTTTTCTCCTCTTTTATTGTCTAGAAAATTGCCAAATTCCTGTATGTAATTTTTTCTTGTATTTTGTAATTTTTTTTATCCTATCTTTATTTCTTGCCTCTGTATACTAAACTACAAATTCATACTCCGAGATAGATTGTTGCATTATATTATTAGTGCATGTGTGCTCGGTTGTCAGGGATCTGTGTGTATGGTTGCCTACCAAACCAGTCAGTTGACAAACGGTAGGTGGGGGCAAGCTACCCTGTCGTTTGTGTGTGGGAAAGGTGAAAGTGCACCAAAATTGCAGCTCACAGGACAGGTTGGGGAATCTCAGAATCATGTGACGATCATGTAGCTGCTACACACCCTTAGAGTGCACCAGATTCACAGCCCTGTTTTACCTTCTCAAGGCAAGCTCTCTCCTTATTCCTCCTCCACCAAAGGTCTTGCTTCAGTTAGCAAGCCACTGTGTGTAATCCGTGGCAGCGGTGGAATATTTGTGTGTGTGGTGTCTACAGCGGCTACTTGTGGCAAGGTTGGGGAACTTGGGGTTCTCATGTTAATTTGCCAGCTTTCTGGTCGATTTTCGAGGACAGGCAACAGAACGTCAATACTTTGCACATCATAGGCCTCCCTTATCTTTGTACCATCGGCACCCCCATCTGTGATATTTCAGGGAATGGCCATTCAGTCCACAAAATTACTGCCTTCACTATGTGATGTACCTCAACCAGCACTGACATTTCTTTTTACCTTTTTTTTTTTACTTGTCAGGTTGCTTTAAATTACATCATATGCACATTAAAGTTCATCCCTTTGATCTGTAGATGAACAAAACAAAGTAAATACAAATATAACAATGTTACTTTGTATCGCTCTCTCTTGTCATGACGGTGATTATAAACAATGTATCAAATAGGGCTGCAACAACTAATCGACATCGATTATAATTCGATGATTGAAAAAGTTGTCAACTTTTTCAATCATCGATTAATCGGCTTTTGATTAGTTGGCCTGTTCACAGTTCCACACCATGCGCGCCGCACCTCCTCCCCACCTCACGCTCGCCGCTGCCAGACCCGCTCGCCCGCATCCACAAGCCGCACCACCTCCCTACCTCACGCTCACCGCCAACCCACATCCACGATCGGCACAGGGATGTGGGGAGAAGTAGTAAGGAGGAGCAGGTGTGGGGGATGACAGCGGCAGATAGGCAGGCCCGATCTCAAAAGCAAGTTGCTGGAAGACTGCTCAGGTACGCCTGCACTTTCCCACACATGGTGCTCTATAATGTATTGTTGGGATTTGTTGTATTCCCATATAGCTGGTGGTATTCTGCATTGCGCTGTATAGAGGACTACAAAACCCAGCAATAGTACATTATACAGTGCAATGCAGAATACCACCAGCTATAATGTACTAATGCTGGGTTTTGTAGTCCTCTATAGCCGGTGCCATTCTGCATTCATTGCTGTATAATTTTACACTTTTCATTTTCACTATATTGCACACCACACTTTTTTTTTTCCTTTTTTACTTCCACCGCTCCAAGCTTGCTCCTGTGATGGACTACACTCAATACAAACTAGTAGTCCATCACTGGAGCCATTTTTTACATTTTATTTTTTTCCTATTAACCGATTAATCGAACTTACTAATCGGCTAGCTAATCGATTTTGAAAATAATCGTTAGCTTCAGCTCTAGTATCAAAAGGTCTTTTTTTTATTTTCTTACATCAGCAGCTGAAAAAGCTTCTTTACTTACACTGCAACTCACGGCTGTCATTTTGACGGCTGGAAAATGCCTGCAGATGCCTGGAAGGGTGCTTCAGATGGATAGGGCATGCTACATATGCCCTGTAAAGTTCTTTTTGCATGTAGTGACTGTATATTAGCACTGGAACTATATACATATGTATTCTACCTAAAAAAATAAGTCCAATATCATTGCTATCTGCCAAAATCACGGTGTAGCCAGCTCTGGGCCCCGTAGCAGCTACCTGGCCTGCTGTGGCAATAGGAATGCCTTTGTATATTATACCAGTAACCGAATAAGCTTCATTTTCACAAAGCGTTGTGCAGGTGGCAAGATGGCTGCACACTTCACTGAGAAAACACAGATATCTCTGTCTTGTTAGCCACCGATCCCAGAGGCTTCTGGTTCCTTCAAGCAAACAGGAAACCTTACCGGGGGAGCGCAGATAAGTGACGCCAGGCTGAGATAAGGAATATCTTGACATTTAAATCCAATTACACATTTGTCTTCCCTGATGAGGATATATCAGTAGCGGGAACGCTCTGTGACATAATACATATGCACCATATTTCTTGCTAAGTGTTTTGCTGCTTTTTTTGCTCCACTGTGCTCTATGCATGAAAGTGAAACAGCTCACAGGTGTTTAGAAGTGGATTTCACACACCAAAGTGAACATCTAAAATGTGCCAGTTTTGCCTTAAAGTACTCAATGTTCTTAAAAATTATACATGGTCGAAGTAAGCCAATTTGCAGACTTTAAAAAGGTTTTCCATGTTGTTAAGTGAAGAGGGTTTCCAGGTTGTTAGATGAAGAAGGCTTCCAGGTTGTTCGATGAAGAGAGCTTCCAGGTTGTTAGATGAAGAGGGCTTCCAGGTTGTTAGATGAAGAGGGCTTCCAGGCTGTTAGATGAAGAGGGCTTCCATGTTGTTAGATGAAGAGAGCTTCCAGGTTGTTAGATGAAGAGGGCTTCCAGGTTGTTAGATGAAGAGGGCTTCCAGGGTATGACTTGAAGAGGTTTCACAGGTTGTAAGAAGGTTTTCCAGTCACTTGCTTGGAGAAGGTTTTCCAGTTGCTTGCTTGGAGAAGGTTTTCCAGTTGCTTGCTTGGAGAAGGTTTTCCAGTTCCTTGCTTGGAGAAGGTTTTCCAGTCACTTGCTTGGAGAAGGTTTTCCAGTTCCTTGCTTGGAGAAGGTTTTCCAGTTGCTTGCTTGGAGAAGGTTTTCCAGTTCCTTGCTTGGAGAAGGTTTTCCAGTCACTTGCTTGGAGAAGGTTTTCCAGTTCCTTGCTTGGAGAAGGTTTTCCAGTCACTTGCTTGGAGAAGGTTTTCCAGTTGCTTGCTTGGAGAAGGTTTTCCAGTTGCTTGCTTGTAGAAGGGTTTCCAGTTCCTTGCTTGGAGAAGGGTTTCTAGGTTCTTAAAGGTTTCCCAGGTTGCTACTCGGCTAATGTAAAGACTCGAGCAGAGTCAACTCACCATTACCTGTTTCATCTATCCATCAGTTGTAGAAGTTGGGATGCTTGCCAATAATGTTGCAGGTTAATGTGATTTTGAAGTCCTTTAAAACTATTGGTCTCTTCACTGACAGTAGGAAGGTTCCTGATTTGGGGGCCAGCCTAGCTTGGCTTTAACATTAATAGCTAAGACGTTCCTATAACTTCATGTACAGGGGTCTTTAAGAGATTTGACCCTACTTTCCCACTGTTGTAGTCTTGACCGAGGTTCTGTTGTATGACTGGTGGAAAGTTTTCTCCGGTCACCAGAAGTAGAGACGGTAAGTAAGGCCAGCCTTGTTAGTTTGTGGTGATGCTCCTCATTTCATAAATGGGAACTGCTGTTCCCTAGGAGCTTAAGAGGTTCTTGTGGAGAAAGACTGTTAAGCAGCAGAGGAGAATCTTAACTCGAGTAACTCTATTGTTGTTGAAGCTCAGTGCCTGCTGAGGCACAATCAGCAGTGAGTGATGTTTGGGAAGGACGGAGGATAGGGCAGTAAGTGCAATGTGAGCAGGCTACATAAGTGAAGAGGAAAAGAGGTCTCCCTGATTGTAGACCGTGTGAAGGAGTTAGAGAGCATTGGACTCCTGGAGCTGAATGTGTGAGGCCTGGATTGAGATGTGGTACCCAGGGGTGAAGGTCAGTTCATGTTTGCAGAAGGAGGGATTGAGAGTGCTGTAAGACATATCTTGGGTGCAGCCCTAGAAGATCCCAGTGTTATGAGAGTGGTGTAAGATGTGTGTAATGTTTCCTTCTTCACTTCATGTATGGCCCTCCAGGCTCGTCACTGAAGCTTTCCCACTGTCATCCCGGTCACACAATTTCAGCTGCCCGTAGCTCTGAATCTCCTCATCGTTTTGACGTCTTTTCTGCTGGCAATGACCTCTGTTGTGCCTGTTTTTTTTTATCACATGCTTTTTTTCTTTTATCACATGCTTAGCATGAATTGACACGTTTACTATAAAGAGTAAAACATGGGCACCTGGACACGGATGCAAATTGTTGTATTTCTCTTACTGAGTAGTCTTGGTGGCCTTGACATCATGCAGATATTGACCTCTAGATAGTCCGGCCATCACAGTGTGCGTCTTTCTGTTGGTCAATTAGGCTTAGAGTTGGAAACTGGTTCAGGGACTGCTGTGGAACTCAGATAAAAGTATATGTAGGCAACTGTGTTTTTTTTATTTTTATACTTCATCTTTGTAAGAGGTTTGCATGTACTGCACAGTTCAGTTTGCTGACCACCAATAATATGGCACCCCCAGCCAGAAGGGGAGCGCCATAGTTCAAGCAGCTAAACTGTACCGCAGGTATACGTTCAGTTTGCTGTGCCTGCAAAATGATCCGGCGTACTTTGGAAAGTTGTTTTAAAACATAGACATTGGGCAATTCTGGTCAGGCTTGCTGCTTGAAGGCCGACCAACCCAACTTTCCAAACTGCCCCTGAGAATCGTGGGGAGAGCTGCCACCCAAGCCTGGGGCAAGGAACAATTTCATGATGGAATGCCATTTGGATTGAGGCTTTCCCTGCCTCATGTTGATTTTTTCCTTATCTTCATGCAGCCTGTACTCCCTACTCTTGGCACAATAATGCTCTCTCTGTACTCTGTGCCACCATGCTGTTGCCAGCTCTCAGCAGTTTGCTGCTGGTTCAGCTCTCAAAATGGCTGAGTGTGTGGCTTGCTGGCCACAGGTACATCACACTGTCAATTGGTCCCGGGGCCCTCTGATATAGGTACCGCTTCTGGTAATAAATTAATGTGCCAATCAGCAGAAGCACCCATCCTCTCAGACGATTTCCCCCGGCTCACAGATACGAGGCTGCATTTCATTTATCTGTCGCCTGCATGTGAAACAGGATTAATTAAACTCATCCAAGTATCACAGGAAAGGCTCGTTCCTCGCCGTGCCAGGGAATAATTGACTCCAAATGAATTGTAAAAGAGGGTTAGTGATTGTGTGCTGAATGTTATTATTATTATGATGTAAATATTAGCACAGGGGTGACGGCGGGGGATCGATTTAGGGCTGCAGTTGTGACACACATAAGAAAGCCTTTGACGGGTAATGAAGAAGACTGATCTGGAGTAGAGCTATATACCCGTTGTGTGGTCTTCGTGGTCTGAGCTTATTTTGTTATATAAATAATCAGTGCAGCGCTACCCCCATATACCATACCCAAAATGTGTTTTAAAACATAGACATTGGGCGATTCTAAAGAAGGATGTCCATCTAAGTGCTATATTACTGACAACGGTGACAACACACACAGGGACCACGGGGAACCAAAGTAGCCCCCCTCCAGAAGGAAGGACAGTGTCAGCGCCAATTCAGAGATGATTGGAGGATCTACAGCCCGAGTGATACGCACATAAGATACATTGTTATTCATAGTAAAGGGACTTGAATGGATTTATAAGATATAACTCCTGAGTTTAGTGTCACTTTAAGTCCAGGGGATGTACCTAAGGTCCACCTAAGAAGGGGAGTCCGGGTCCATTAAGGGGATCTCATAGAAATTTGCCTGGAAGAACACAATATATGTCATAGGGACATCACTTGGAGTTTTGGGTTTTGCAGTTGTGAAGTGGTGCAGAAGGGTGAAGACTTTCAACTAGTGATTTATTTGGACTTGATTTTGTCGGTATTTGTTGTATTATATGTTTTAGGCAAGTTATATGTATTGGGACATATTGTGGGTCCTTTATAAGGGGATAGTGCTGCAGCACCAAATATAAATGTATCTGCACATAGAGTTTTCTGCAAGTCCCACTACAAATACCTGTTGGTTCTGCCAGTAAAGTCCAGCTGATGCAGCTGCCCTTGATGGGGTGGCAACAATGCCAACAAGGCAGAGTTGTCACTCACGTATGCGCTGTGTCTGCTTACAGTGAGATTTAAAAAATGCTTTAGGGGCATTGCTATCGTCATCGTCACTGCTGATCCTCAGGCCTGTAGCTTGTCAATCAATACCTGGCCCCACCCACTAATCTCTGGATTGACCCTAATTTCTGGATTGTGCCCCTAGACAAAAATGAGCAGTTAACCCTTTGCAGTGACGGGGTAGCCTCACTTCAAGGGTTACATTTTCTGCATTCAGGTCAGTAAATGAAAGTACTGCTGTATTAGGGTCATTAGTCCCTGCAACTTGCATTTTAAGAAGGAGACCTCAACAGTGGTAGCTTTCGTGTTTGTTCCCCTCTAAAACAATATTATATTGCAGAGCAGCTAATACAGCGCAGCTGACCTCCGGAGTAACTTGCAGCGGGGTTTAAAGTTTTTCCTCCTTGGCGAAGGGGAAGATATAATATGCCTGAAATAAATAATTGAATTACAGAGGCAGAAGCGATTTTGGTGCCGATTTTGATTAATTTAGCGGTTTTATATTGTGTTGGTTTAGTAAAAATAAACAGCTTTAACCGGCGGTAAAGGGATTATGTCCTTTTCAGAGGTCCGTTTCCATTACCGCCACAATACAATTTCATATTCTTCTCTTGCACAACCCTTTCGCCCCGCCAGGTCAGGATTTCAAATGAGTTTTCGGCTCTGGCTAAGCTGGGAAGCCGGGGGTACGCCCGTGTCTAATCAGCGCCGAGCTGTCAGTGGGGGCAAGGGTGAGAGGAGAGGGGTCTCTGGGACATGCTAGCTGCCAACACGCGGAACATCACTGTCAAAACTGCATGCACAGGTGAATGCGCTCCAGTCCCAGGCATGCGTCACGCTTGCTCGCACGCTGTTTTTTCCCCTCTTCTTGGCAAGAGTGAAAATTGGATTAAAAAAACAGAATTAAAGGGGTTTTACAGTTATTAGCAGCAGTGGCAAATCTCTGTGCTTTCCTGGGGCTGCTGATCGGCAACCGCCACCTTGCTTTGGAGCCCCCAACCGTTGGCTGTTGCATTGGAGCCCCCAACCATTGGCTGTTGCATTGGAGCCCCCAACCATGTTGGCTGTTGCATTGAAGCCCCCAACCGTTGGCTGTTGCATTGGAGCCCACAACCATTTGCTGATGCATTGGAGCCCACAACCGTTGGCTGTTGCATCGGAGCCCCCAACAGTTGGCGGTTGCATCGGAGCCCCCACAACAGTTGGCTGCTGCATTGGAGCTCCCAACAGTTGGCTGTTGCATCGGAGCCCCCACAGCAATCAGTTGAGTTTTCATTCCTCTTATTCTTAAAAAACATGATAGAATTTGGTTGCTATGGAAAGCAGAAATAAAAAGAAGCGATCCTTTTTATCTCATGGTAACCATTTTCATAACAACAAGCGTGCCTTCTGCGAAATAAAGCATTGGTTATGGTTATTTTTTTTTCTGTCCACCATGGTGGAAGTATAACCCAGGTCCAGCATGATGGAAGCATAACCCGGGTCCACCATGATGGAAGTATAACCCAGGTCCACCATGATGGAAGCATAACCCGGGTCCACCATATGGTAGCATAAGCCGGGTCCACCATGATGGGAGTATAACCCGGGTCCACCATGATGGGAGTATAACCCGGGTTCACCATGATGGAAGCATAATCCGGGTCCACCATGATGGAAGCATAACCCGGGTCCACCATGATGGAAGCATAACCCGGGCCCACCATGATGGAAGCATAACCCGGGTCCACCATGATGGAAGCATAACCCGGGTCCACCATGATGGGAGTATAACCCGGGTCCACCATGATGGAAGCATAACCCGGGTCCACCATGATGGAAGCATAACCCGGGTCCACCATGATGGAAGCATAACCCGGGTCCACCATGATGGAAGTATAACCCGGGTCAAACATGATGGAAGTATAACCTGGATCCAACCATAACAAGTCTTTTATACATAAATATTGTCACAAAACGCGGTCCCTCAGAACTCTGAGCTCTTCTACATCCCCGTCAACCGACGCGGACGATAGAAGCCTCCTCCGCAGGCGGTGACAAGTGCTCTTTGAAGGGCCATGCTGTACAGAACATCAGACGCTCCTTGTGACAACAGACCCCGCTGATTCAGCCTCCGTCCTCTCCGTGCATCTCGTTAAAGGGAGATTTAACAATCACAGATGCCGTTCTATTTTCGGGCCTCGGTGAGTCATTCTGTGATTCTTTTTCACACTTTTATTTTTAATACCACCTCACTTTGCACCTCTCTCTGTGTCATCAAGGTGATTAATTAGCGTTCATCACGGCAGAACATTTAAAATCCTGGCCTGGTTACAGCGCACGATGGACGTTTAGATTTTAATTTCTTTTTCAGAGACATAAAACCCAGGCATGAGGCTTTACAACGTCCAGCAAGGCAGATGCTCTATAACAGGTCCTGTGGCTGTCAGAGTCTTGCAATGCCTCATGGGACTTGTAGTTGCACAAAAGATGGAAGGCCAAGGTTGCCCACCCTTTAGTCTATGAGAATTCTCCTTCAAACGCTCCACACGTTCATAGTGAGTTTCATCAAACTGATCAGACTTATTGATGTTCCCATTTCCAATAGTTGAGATTGAGATGACGTCATTCCACTCACACGGTTTGAGATGCTAAATAATATATATATACAGGGCCGGTGCTAGACTATTTTGTGCCCTAGGCAAGACCAGCTACTTGCACCCCCCACCCAGCCCCCCTCCCGTGGCGTAACCCCCAATGCACCCCTCCCGACTCGGCTAGCTTCCACACGCGACTGGTGGATGTAAGCAACCGGGAGCAATAAATAGACTGCTATTGGCTATTTTAATTTGAAATAGCCCATAGCAGACCGGCTATTGAAACCCCACCCACTGAGCAAAGGAGGGGACCTGAGAGAGAAAGGTGTCTCTAAGTTGCACTCTTCTGCTTAGTGGGAGGGTGCAATAACCAGCCTGCTATTGGCTTTTGCAAATTGAAATATACAGGGGGCACCATGATGGGGGGGGGGTGTGGTCAAGGCTGCGCCCTAGGCAGCAGTGCGCCCTTGGCGGCTGCCTAGTTTGCCTGGTGGCAGCACCGGCCCCAGTATATATTGTTATATTGTTTTATATAAAAATGGCATTTTTATATAAAACTTTTCCCTTCTTTATTATATACCCTATTATAATCTCAGTGATCAGATCATCAGATCAGGATCATGACTAGCGGGAGGGTCCGGCAGGGTGCCTCAGTACTGCTGTCCAGGGCCCTTGTTCTATCAAAAGTTGTGACTGAGTTAGAATGTGTGAGCGGTGACGTGGTCACACATTTTAACATAATCACGGCCACTTTTTCGGCGGTGGAATATGTGACCGGAAAAAGGTGTGAGATCGCAGTCACAAAGTCGGATAGAAGTGACATTTCAGGACCGATCAGCTGTTCCAGGGCAGATCGGTTCTCCTGCACGTACCATCTGTGATGCCCTGGAACAGCTGAAAAAACTTGGGAATTCTTCACTTTTTGCCGATCACACATTCCACCCCTGAAAAAGTGGGCGTGATTATGTTATGTGTGACCAGTCACACATTCCAACCCAGTCACAATCTTTGACAGAACACCCTCAGCCCTGATGCAAGCAGTGGGCTGGCTCTTGGGAGGAGTTATACAAATATCAGAATGCCTTTAGTGCCAGGTGTCATTGCACAGGCATGGTCCACCGTTGTCACTATCGGGAAGCCAGTCAGAGCGTTGATCTGCATTCGACGCTGGACTAAGTTTTGAAATCTTCCCCACTCCACGCAAAATTAGACTTTTTTATGTATATTCGCTCTACACAGGATAGTGTAACAGAAATAATTACATCTATATGGGTCAGTGATTTAAAAACTTTATTTGTACACATATTGTTTATGAACAAGAGGATTCATATTTGCTCAAAACATAGGCAGAGTTTGCTTCCTGCTTATGGACTGTACTCTTCTTCTGCTCAATGCAAGTCTACCAGTCATGCCTGACTGACTAAAAACAATGCATGTACTAAGAGGCTGAGGTTATTTCTCAGCAGCTGTTGACCACGGAGGCTGAGTGATTGCAGTGAAATACAAACAGCCACTAGAGGGCGACTCTGCAAACTTTCCCGTATAATACAGTGAGGAAAAATATGGCACAGCAAAGGCAAATGTCGCCTCAAACCTTACTTCAAAGGTGCTAAGATAGTAATAATGCAAAATACGTACTCGCCGGTTGCCTGCATCCTTCCGGAATGACCTACAGATTGAAAGGTACATATTTGCTTTGTGTTATTCCCCTGATTCCCCCGGTGATTTTTTCTTTTATACCCCGTCGGCCCTTTTATGCATTTGTTTGTTTTTTTCTTAGAAGTTGTTTTCCAAGAACAAGGGCCGTGGCGCGGCGGGCCGAGTTCAAGGTGCGCTAAGCCCCAAACAAAGATGTTACAGAAGTCTGTAAGCGGCTGTAATTCGCTGTCCTATTATAGAGATAAAATAATTCCCGGGGGGAGAAGCAGCACCGCATCGCTCGGCAGATCAATAGGCCGGCCAGATTATGTGCCGTGCTACCCCTTCTGCATGACAAAGAGCAAACCAATCAGTCACCTGGAGGAAGTTGGCTGCCGGCGGACGGGGGAGAGCGCTTTATGTCTTGGCGGAATGTGTCATTATTTAAGCAGGTCTCAGCCGGTGGAAGATGCTATCGCGCACTCGCTCTGCTTTATGGCCTTCACTAAAAGTCTTACTGCCCCGGAAAACAAAGGTGATCCATCACAGGGGGAAGAAATCGGCGCGGCCCAAATCCGCCGCACGAAAAACACCTAGCTGAATGAAGGGACGCCGTCCAAAGAGGTTTCTTTAAAGGGGACCCATAGGAAAGGCATCGGAGCCGTCATGACTGAGGTTTTCAGGGCTGCCATCGGGATTCTGGCCTCACTACTACGTGAGACACTGATCTGGGATGTTACTTTTCCTGTCCTGCTTACTTGTTCTAGGCCAGTGAAGCGAGGATCAGGATAGTGGCTCCTGCCCCTTTAAAGTGGACCTTTACCCCCTTTCATTAAAAATCACATCATCGTGCAGATAGGAAATCATTTTACATTAGTTAAATATTTATTGCTTTTAGTTACAATTGCTGTTTCTTACACTTCCTGGTTATGTGAGGTTCTGGTGTTGTAGCCCTGGCCTGGTGCAATGAGGCACTGGTGTTGTAGCCCTGGCTTGGTTGAGTGAAACACTGGTGTTGTAGCCCTGGCCTGGTTATGTGAGGTTCTGGTGATGTAGCCCTGGCCCGGTTGAGTGAGGGACTGGTGTTGTAGCCCTGGCCCGGTTGAGTGAGGGACTGGTGTTGTAGCCCTGGCCCGGTTGAGTGGGGCACTGGTGATGTAGCCCTGGCCTGGTTGAGTGAGGCACTGGTGTTGTAGCCCTGGCCTGGTTGAGTAAGGCACTGGTGTTGTAGCCCTGGCCTGGTTGAGTAAGGCACTGGTGTTGTAGCCCTTGATTGGTTGAGTGAGGCACTGGTGATGTAGCCCCGGCCCGGTTGAGAGAGGGACTGGTGTTGTAGACCTGGCCCGGTTGAGTGAGGTACTGGTGATGTACCCCTAGCCCGGTTGAGTGAGGTACTGGTGGTTTAGCCCTGGATTGGTTGAGTGAGGTACTGGTGGTTTAGCCCTGGATTGGTTGAGTGAGGTACTGGTGATGTAGCCCTCGCCTCACAGAAGCATCCTGGGAGCATCAGCAATGCCTTCCTGGGAAATCTCATCCATAAACTGCAAAATCTCATGAACCCCTGGCCTGTGATTGGAAAGTGAAAGGAGAAGCAGCACAATGATGAAGTCATCTCTCAGTCACTCTGCTCTCTCCAGTCACCACATGAAATCATCGAGGTGCTGCTTCTTCCTCTCACACTCCAGCCCTGCTGAACAAGGATTGCAAGAGGCTCTGAGCCTCTGATGGTCTGCAGACTCCTGTCAGATGGGACGCAGCCGGTGTTTGCTTTCCTTTGTGTAGCCGCAGAGCGCCGGGGTACAGATATCTGTTATTTCTGATAATATGAGGATCTGTGTGCAATGATTCCGGTGAATACATCTCCTGCTATGCCTGGCTGTGTGGGTGGGCTTGTTACAGCTTCCCTTCAGAAAGAAGATCTCTCCCCCTGTCTCTGTTATCACCATTATGAGGGATTATTGCTGATAAGACGGCTCAGGACCGTCCGATCGTCAAAATAAAACGTCTTTTACCGAATTTGGTTTTCAGATGAGAAATGCGCCAATTGTGTGTAAGTTTCCCAGACGGTTCTGAGTGCTCAAAGTTTACACTACATTAAATGTCAGATCCTGAACCAAGCATCATCTCCCTTCCGAGGGGGGGGATGTGTAGCGCAACGGAAAGGTTGCAGAGAAACTATGTATGTAAGGAAAGGCGGAGTGAAGTTTACAGACTTTGTAATTCCAGATCATCGGTCGGCCGGTATATACATTTTGTATCACAAAGCAGAAATGTAACATGGCTGCGATACTATTCATTTTCAATGGCACCCCAAGGCACTGTTGTTATTGGTAGGGGACCACCCAAATGCCATGGTGCACTGCGCTGGAATAAAAAGTCATCCCTGTTTCCTTTAAGGTGCTCTGCCAACCCATTGAAATGTTTGGGCTGCCTTAACACAGTGCGCCCTAAGGAACGGTAACTCGTTGGGCTATACAACCAATAGTGTAAATGGGGCGCTTACACAGTCAAGTCATTGCTGAGTGACCAGTAGTAGACAATCATCAGGTGCTCAGCACCTATCAGTATATATATGCCATGTTACCTTATCTAGTTCGTGGACTGTAGCATGTTTAGCTGCTTCTTTAAATCGAATCTCCGAGCAAACCAAAAAGTACCCTGGCACATTGGGGGTACCTCATGCACCCCAATGTGCATTCGGGATAGCTTACCTTATCTCTGCTCCCCGGTGATTGGCGCTCTCCTTTTCTCCCCTTCCACTTGGGCTGTGGACTGTCACTCAGCATCCTCAGGTCTAATGCACATCTATGCATTCGTTGTCAGTGGTCCTTAAACCGGTGGAGTGGAAGAGGCTGGGTTTGGGCCGGGGGGCGGTCAGCCCAGAGGGAGTGGGGATAAGGTAAGGAAATCTGCTATACACCAGCCACTAGTGAACATTTAACCTTTGCAGCGTGGATTGTAGACCCACTACCTTCCACACTGCAAGGGTACAATTTCTTTGCCCAGAGTTGATCCTTGGATAAAAAAAAACACTCGGCCTCCTTGAGTCTCAGAACAAGTTGTGTTTCCACTAGAGGGCACCCTCACCAGGCAGGCTTGGAATGTGGGTGGGATGCAGGCTTGGAATGTGGGTGGGATGCGGGCTTGGAATGTGGGTGGGATGCAGGCTTGGAATGTGGGTGGGATGCGGGCTTGGAATGTGGGTGAGATCCGGGCTTGGAATGTGGGTGGGATGCATGCTTGGAATGAAATGTAGGTGGGATGCATGCTTGGAATGAAATGTAGGTGGGATGAGGGCGTGGGATGAGGGCTTGGGATGCGGGCTTGGCATGCTAGGTGGGATGCGCTTGGGATGTTGGGTGGGATGCGGGATGTAGAGAGTAGCCCCACTGCAAGGGTACTTTTTTGTTTGCCCAGAGATGGGCCTTTAGAGAAAAAACACCCGTCCTCCTTGAAGGGTATTTCCATTGGAGGGACCCTCACCAGGTGGACTTGGAATGTGGGTAGAACGCGGGATGACCTTCTGTATCCATCACTGGTGTGAACGTTCCCTAATAGCCATGAATACAGTCATTGATGATAATTATAGGCAAGCCTTACATGGGACAATTTTATGTCTGGTTTGATAAAATCCAGGAGACTATTTTATGATGCCACCATCCTTCCCTGGTGAAGTAAGAAAACGTTGGTTACATTCATCAGAACCTACAAACTGTAATAGAACTTTTCATTCTGATGGTCTATGATTTGTTACTAGACCGTCATGGAAGGACTTCGTTCTTAGATGGTTTGTAGGAACCTCCAAAAAACGGATTCTAGTTAATGTAAAACCAAAACTTTTTTAATAGTAAAAAAGAAACCTGACCGGACTCTTCACTCTCACCCGGTGTATTACCTTTCCTACACTTCAACACCATTTCAATGACAAGGGCTCTTCCAGTTCTGGGTCCTCTACGATAACACTTGTGACTTTGAGGTGCTGCGTTTTTTGTTGTATTTCATCAATCCGTTCTCCGGTTTACTGCCCCTCTCTCCCGGCATCTTCCCCCTCGCCTCCGTGTCCCCAGTTGCCAGTAACGGTTTGTTGCTCGTAATTAATTGGGTGTTGACTATCTAAACGTGTCAGCGTCATCCATCTTTCACGGGCGGGAGTACATTGTCATCCCTCTCCTTTTTCCTCTTCCAGCCTTCAAGTCCATCAATCTCTTATCTCATCCTCTCAGTTCACATTTAATGTCAGATCAGGCTGGAGCGAGGCCGAAAGGCGCTCGGGGGAAAAAATAAAAGTACTCTTAGAACCAGCGGCGCTGAGGGAAAAAAATAAACAATTTTGCAAAAGAA